>NC_056750.1:691680323-691770323 GCF_019279795.1 Protopterus annectens
AGGCCATCACATGGACATATGCAGATACCTACAAAAGTATGCTGTACTCCCAGTCCACACATGCAATACTTTCATCGCACCCTGAGGAGGAAGTGAGAGACAGACAGAGAGAGAGAGAGAGACAGAGACAGAGACAGAGACAGAGAAAAATGAAATTAAACATACACAAACAAAACTGTTCAGCAACAGCCACCTGAAAGCTGACAACTGGCAAGTGGAACAGCAGGACACAAAACCAGACAGCAACACAAGCAGCTGTGACAAACACAGGTAATGTAAAGTAATATTATAAAGGTCTACATACTGTGAACCCTCCATATGTGAAATTGGTCTGTATCCATATGTATATGAAGATGTGCAAAGGGCAGGGGACATACAGCAACTATCAGTGAAGGCTGTACATACATTTGTATGTGAGAGCATCTATGTGCACATATCAATGTAGGTTGAATGTAGGTTGTAGTGCAATGTACAAAGTAGGTTTCACAGTTATGTATGTTTAGCAGTATGTTAGTGTGTGTATACAGTATGGTAGACAAACATGTTGATATACCTGTCTATCATATGGATATGTATGTATGTCAAAATATGTATGTATGTATATATATATATATATATATATATATATATATATATATATATATATATATGCATATATGTATACATACATAGAGAGATGTAGGAATACATAGACAGATGTAGATAGATAGAATATGTACAAACATATATATGTAATACACATACAGATATAGATATATGTAGATACATATACATAGACAGACTGATCTGACTATCTACAGGTATGACTGTATATGATGACCTCAACACCCCTGTCCCACCCCTCTGTCCTCTCACCCCTCTGTGTCACACCCCCTCCATATATATAGCAATATATGTACATCAATATATATATGTGTATATGTATACAGACATATATATATATACATATAGATATATCTATATACATATATATATATATATATATATATATATATATATATATATATATATATATATATAGAGAGAGAGAGAGAGATGTATATATATTCTGAGTGAGGCACATGTGTACAGATGTATTGCAACAGGTGCCTGGCGACAAAGGCATGGAGTGAACACCAGTGTCAAAACTGGAGTACCATACCCCATTTCAAATTACCCTGCAATCATACCCTGCAATAAACCACACAGTGTTAAGAAGCAAGACTCCCCATGAGTACATGTCACACATACCCCTGCTGAATGTTAGTCAGATAGGTAATATGCCATATGAGTCACCCTGTGTAACTGTGTGACAGCAGCAGGTACAATCACACCACATGTGTCACAGTGGCCAGGGTAGCAAAACAGTATGCTGCTGTAGTCCCAGGGGCAATAGCATATTGTATAGTATTGTATTGTAATGTATTGTATTGTGTTTTATTGTATTGGTATGTTGAGGTGCCTCCTTCGTGGAGTGGAACCCCTGCTGCTGTGCGCCAGTGTACAGGTACATATCCTGTAGTCAGGCTAGTGTTATATAGCACTTCTATATGTGTGTTTAGCTCCTGTCGGAGTTCATGTAGCATGCAACGGGGATACCATCAGGTCCCAGTCATGTTGTGTATTCAGCTTTCCTGAGGGCAGCTCTCACCTGGACATCTGTGATGACAGGGAGATTACAGTCAGCTGGGATGACTATGTCTTATTTTGGGGGAGAGGGAGGGGTGACACCTGCACTGAACCTGTCTGCCACAATGTTGTCAATATCTGTGGTTTCAGTGAATTATTTGTTGTTGTGTACTAACTATGAGCATAGTGGAGGGATTCTGACCAGGTTGCTAACATAACTGAAGAAGGCCTTCTGGTTATATGTAGTGTCCCTCTTGATTTCCCTCTCAAAGTTGCCCATGGATGTTTGTATGAGGGAAAATAGATCCTTACTAGTGCTGCGCAGACATGCCTTCCCTTTATGGAATTATGCTCTGTCTTGCAGTAGCTTCCATCTTTTGTAATACAATCTGTCTATGGCTGGGGTCCACCAGACAGGATGCTGTCCATTTGTGGAGAGTGTCTTGGTCATATATGGGATTGCATGATCAATGCATTCTCAGAGATGTCCGTAGAAAGCATTTGTGTAGGGGTCAGCATTGTGGGTTGTGTCTTCCACTGGCCCAGTGGGCTGAAAGGATACCATGTCACTGTTACAAAGTGTAAAGTTTGCATTTGCAATGTTATTCACTATAGTCGTTTGTGCTGGTGGTGGAGGTGGGATATGTATATCCAGGGCAATTAATTTGTGGTCAGCTCACAGTAGTTGATGATGTAGGCCATACAGTACCTAGATACAAACCCCCAGAGTGAGGAGGTGCTCTGGACCTGAATCAGTGTTCTGACTGCTGGGGTTTGGTAGTATGTCGTATGGAGTGTGCCAGGTACTGTTGCACAGTTGCTGGCTGAGCACTGATACCTGGCCATTTACATGTGTATCCACCAATAGACAGACAGATGCTATATATGTGAGATAAGTTGTATCATAACAGTCGAATAGCATGTGTAGTATGTGTGCCAAATTCTGCTGACATATATTGCTGATATCAGGTTATTTTCTCTTTCAGGAACATGGCTCACCCGCGAAGTCCAGCTTACTCCACAGCAGAGGATGAGGAGATACACCAGAGCCTGGTGCGGGATTATGCAATACTCTTTTCCCGCACCAGCCAGAATCAGAAGGAGAGGGCTGCACTGTGGCAAGACCTGGTCCGTCGGGTAAATGACATAGGCACGCATAATAGGACATATGAGCAGGTACAACATCACTGCAGTGATTTAATCAGAAATGTCCATCAGCGTGCGTCGGATATCCACACGCAACAGGTCGCCACAGGTGGTGGGGTGGCTACACATTCCCCACTCACCAGACTGGAGGGACTACTCATGAGTGTAGTGGCTCCAGTCCACCAGCAACAACAACAGCAGCAGACATGCATTATGATGGAGGCTGGAGCCACGCAGCAGCAAAACTATGAGCGTGCAGGTAATATGCCATATGTATAGTTGACTGTTGTGTACACTGGTAGTTAATGCATGTGTGAGGTGTGTCCTTGGTTTGTAGCTGTCATCATAGTATTTAATGTGCAAGTGTGATATCCTCAATATCAGCAGCTGACCTATGAAAGGCGACTGTTGTACTACTGACCTGTATCATACTCAGTAACAATGGCACAGTTGTGCCCACTGATATTAGTTTCCTCACTTCTGCAGGTCCCTCCGGTGTAACAGCAATGCAGCCTATCCATGCTGGTGAGTGTGTATTAACAATACCTTTAATAGTCTTGATAGTAATAGTAATATTAGGCTCACGTAGTAGTGCTCTGTGTATGCATGCAGGTGTGTCTGTGTGTTGATATCACGCATACTGAGTAGTGTACAACTGTGCACATGTGCACATGTGCGCATGTGTGCATGTGTGCACCGGTGCACCTGTGCATGTGTGTGCATGTGTGCATGTGTGCACATGTGTGCATGTGTGCGTGTGCACATGTGTGCATGTGTGCGTGTGCACATGTGTGCATGTGTGCGTGTGCACATGTGTGCATGTGTGCATGTGTGCACGTGTGCATGTGTGCATGTGTGCATGTGTGCATGTGTGCATGTATGCACATGCACATGTGTGCATGTGTGCACATGTGTGCATGTGTGCGTGTGCATAAAGTGCGTGTGTGCATGCGCATGTGTGCATGCAGCATGTGTGCATGTGTGCATGTGGATGTGTGCATCACTGGTAATATTGTAGACATTCTAAACTGTGTTTCCTGTTTCCCTCCCACAGGTTCTGGTGCTGCTCTGGTGTCATGCAGCAGGGAACCTGAATCAGGTGCCAGGATACTGATAATGATGACATCTGTGTAATGGCACAGGAAGGTATGCCAGGGTCCATCATTGGTCAGCCGATTGACAGTACACAGCTGTCAACCCCATCAATGCACACAGTTATCCTGCCAATACACCCTTTGTCACCAATGTCCCTAGGTGATGGACAGCATACAGTGGGCATTGACCAGGGTAATGTGGTATCTGTGGCACATGCCTCCCCACACAGCAGCCATGGGGGTGTGCTTGTATTTATTTGTTCGCATAAAATGTACATTACCAAAAATTGGCTTGATCGTACTAAATTGAATTGGAAAGCCTTTAGATCAATGGCTTGCATGTACATTTCCGCTAATAAAACTTTGTGGAAAAGTCCTAAGAAAAGGGTTTTAAATAATAAAGCTTTAGAGAAGGTCCTTTATATTATTAATAATGACTAGTAGTTTTCAAATTCATTGTCATGTTACACATTCAGGATTTATTTACTCTCATATTTTACTTTCTCACTTTGACTACAGTCTCATTTCATATTTTGATTCTTGGTTACCATCTGTATATATTGTATATATTGTTTTATGTTGTTTGCCCTCACCTACATGAGTTGTAAGACATTATTACAAGATGTATAAATTTATTCAACTCCTATATGACAATAGTCTTAATGTCTTGATTTTTGTTTATATCATATTTTATAAATCAATAAAAGATTTTTTGAGAAAAAAAAAGCATTCATACACTGCTGAAAATATACAGTTTCAATGTCATTTTAACCATTACATTGTGATCATATCTCTGAACTGCCCATTAACATCTTAGTTGACAGTGAAGTGAACATAAAGTTCTGAACTGGGCTTAGATAATAAATATTTGAATGCAATTATTTCAATATATTTAATACGTGAGTATTTAAAAGACATTATTTATACACTAAAGAATGCTATGTACATATTAGTCCATTAGCTGCATGAGTACAATATTTTAATATAATTTTCTTCTAACTGGGGTAACCAATACTAGTACAGATAAAATGATGGTTCAAAAACCAATAATAAGACTCTAACTTAAAACCAGTGATAATATTATAACTTGACAAATTACTTTTGAATGTATTACAATGTATCCTGTACAATATGTATTTACACAGACTGTTTGCTATTCATGCATTTCAATCTAGTAGCTATCCTGGACCCAATGTTTTTTTTAAAACATGGCCTTTCACACATATTTCTTACTAGACATTAATTTCATTTGTACTGAATTCTTTTGTATTTTGGAAAATTCTCATGTCTCTTTAGAAGAATCTAGTGAAATTGCCACCAGAGGCAACTATGCTTTTTGCATACCAACATTGTCTTGCCAAAAACATATTAAAAATAGTGATCACTCTTGTTCAATTTTTACATATCTTTACTCTCTCTTGTATGGCTTTAATAAAGCAATTTTAAGCTATATCTTGTATAGCTTTACAGTTTAACAGGTTGTAAATAGAATTTAATACTAAACAATACAATAACAACTAGAATGATAGCTATTAGCAGCTTGTAAAATATCTTATCCTGTCAGGTTTAATCTGTTTACCAATATTTCTAATGCACTAATACCTGTTTTCCCTCCCTGAAAGAGTATTGTTAAGAAGGAATGAAATATTTCTTCCTGTAGTTTTATTTTATACCCTTTTGCAGTACTGCTCACACAGTCAGTGTAAAACTGAGAAAGTATCCCTCCCTGTAGTATTGCCCTATTATTTATTTGCTTTATGCTGTGAGAATAAAATGTATACCAGCCCAACACTTTGATTATGCATTTGCTTTATTAGGTTATTAAACTATAGACCTTTGTCTGATTTGATAATTTTTGGCTGTTTTTAATGACAAAATATATTTATTTATGTTGCCTTGGCTGTTTACTACTACTATTAGTAGTCATGTGCACCCTCCTCTTTACTTTATTTGAATTGTATGTATACTATAACCGTCTGTTGGCTATACTTGATGTAACTGAGTTTTTTTACTTTTAACCTTCACCTGAAAACAGATTGGCAAGGATTCACGAAGCCTCCGTGTAAGGGTTATAAATCTTACGGAGGCTGCAGTTAAACGGAGTGATGTCAGCATGCTCTGAATATTCATGAGAGCATGTTGAATCACACCTAAGGCTAACACGGGCCATGTAAGACAGTAGGGGACATGTCCATAGGCCGAGCCCTGCAAGCGGACACGCCCCCAGAAGAGTAAAAGTGCCCAAAGTAAACACCCATGACAGAGTCCATGGAAATGTGAATAAACACAACACAACACATGCCCCCACAGACTATGAACAGAAAATATATAAATCAATAAAATATATAAATGAACACGTTATATATTTTTGTTAAATCGTAAAAATGTTTGCCCATGAGTGCGCTCGTTTGCGCGGGCGTGCCCGTAGCGCAGCCACAGTTAGCAGTCAGTGGGAAAGCATATAAGAACTAAATATGCAAAGTAAGCCAAGAAGCAATAGTGTAGCGGTAGAGACGTCGGCTGAAGAGCAGGCATCCATGGTTCGAGCCCCCACAACATCAATTTTATTTTTAGTAAAATAAGCACGAAACAAGTCCCTGACAAATATGTACACATATAAAATCACATTTTATGTAAAATGTAATGAAATAGTCCATTTATTTTGAAGAAATGTGAGGTAACAAAACAATAAAAAATGCCAGATGTGCCTATAGCTGAGCTACAGTTTAACAAGGTGAGTGCATCTGCCCATAGGTGAGCAGTGGTTTAACAGGTGCAAAATGAGTGCCCGTAGCTGAGCAGTGGTTTAACAGGTGCAAAATGAGTGCCCGTAGCTGAGCAGTGGTTTAACACACTGAAACTGTGTGCCCCTAGCTGAGCTGAGCGTAATATGCATGATGACAGCCAAATAGGGCATAAACCAGCGTACCCCATTTGTGCGGAGCTGTGCACTGTGCTAACAAGCTAACCGACGGGCAACGTTGAGCAAGCTGTAACAAAACTGTCTTTACACAGACACACCCCTTGCCTGTCTAGACAGTCATAAAATATAAAAAGCAGTGGGCAGGTTTGAACCCAGGATACCATGCACCATAGTCAAGGTATTGAACCACTAAGCCACGACAGCTGTACCCAGAAATGCCGTAATAGCACATATATAGGAATGAATAGAAAGTGGAGCATGACAAAGCAGGTTTTGTGAAGTGGATACAATTCCAAAATGGCCAATCATAGATGAGTGCGGGAAAAACGGCATATATAAGCCCCATAGGCGGGAATACACAGCATAAATGATTGTATAACTGACTTGCAGCCAGAATGTCAGGTGTAGGTCAGGGTAGTTGCTTTCAAGCACAGAGGTGGGGCATTGAGGAGTCCAGATACATGGTCTGGCTCCTAGTCCACAATCATGAGGCCCAACTCATGCAGGGCCAGGTCCTGTGGGGAGCATATAGGGCTAAGGCATGGGACCGGTTGGCTCATGATCTCACCAGTGCCACAGGGATTCCAAGGACTGGTGAGCAGGTCCGTCACCACCATGCGGACCTGAAGAGACACAAGCAGGACCAATTGAACCTTTGGATACAGGAGGCCTGGCAAATGCCCAACGCCCCACTACTGAGTAAGTTACATTTAATTATGTATGTAAGAAATTAAATCAGCTGATATTATGGAGATGTGTATTCCAATATTACTTCATTTATATTACAGCTGCAGGCGTCCGTTCTGCAAACCGCAGAGCCTATGGCGATAGGCTGGTGCGGTTGTGCCACTAGGCAGGTCAGTAATCCACTCCCAGTAACTGTAAAGAAATATCAAAGTATGACAGTCAGCAAAAGAGTGCAGTGTAGTCACTAAGTAATAAAATGTGCAAGTAACAGTGTAAAAGTGTTTGCAAGTATTGCTTGATTAGAAAAGTGCATTGCAGTCTGTAATCCAAACAGAAAAATGAAAATGTCTGAAATAAAGTCTGAAATAAAGATGCCCCACTTGTAAAATAATAGTACACAACCTGCAGCAGGCTGAAAAGTATAGCTGCAGAAGATGAGCAAATCACATGTGTGAAATATATCCCTGTTGAAATACTGAAACATGACAGAAGTGAGACTGCTGGAAAGGATTGTAATAACTACAGGTAAAACATGTCAATAAAGCCTAGAAGTAAGTACCATCCTGACAAGTGAGAGGGTGTGAGAAAGAGTTATGAATCCACCAATAAAGTAGTAATAACCCCTGAATAAAGTATACTGCAGTCAGTACAGAATGAAATTAATGTGACAAGTAGAACCAAACTGCACAATGTGTCCAAAGTGTTGCTGCAGCTGGAATGTGTATCCCAAAATCTGGATATGTTGCTCTCAGTCTGCAATATGCAGATAGCATGATTGTCTGAAATATCAAACATCCACAGTTGTCTATAGCTATATAAAGCAAATGTAGCAGGATGATGTAGCTGAACAAAGCCAGATATGAACGTGTATGAATAACAATAAAATGTATTTTGATGTAGCAGTAACAGTCCTATCACCAAATGAAAGTAGTTATCATATAGGAAACTGTAGTTAGAACAGTAGTGTGTATATATCTGTAGCTATTAGAAATGTACAGCATATGTATTGGTATTCAAGGTGTTAATAATATTTTCTTCACCCCACCCTATAACCACATATAATCCATTCCACGTGAAATTGGTATGTGCAATCACAATTAACACCCCTGGACATTTGTCCTGTTGGGTCATAAATATTTGCATGTCCGTTGATGCATCTGCCCTGTTCATACATCCAAACCTGACGGCC
Source organism: Protopterus annectens (assembly GCF_019279795.1). NCBI lineage: Eukaryota > Metazoa > Chordata > Ceratodontiformes > Protopteridae > Protopterus > Protopterus annectens. Next base: position 691,688,971 of record NC_056750.1, read on the forward strand.
TGTTGCCATCAATCAACCCTGCATGTTGTTGGACTGTGTATTGCTGTTCAAATTATGCATGTGTTATGCTCACTGTTCAATGGTCTGAACATCTGGGTGTATGGTTAATGGGAATACTAATGCATGCTGTTACAACCAATTGCGAATGGTATTGTATGTTACTAACCCAAACTGTCATGACATAATGCAAAACATAGGACGACAGGGAAGGCGGGTTCCAGCGGACCCACCTCTCCCACCTCAGCTGGCGAGTGCACCTGGCACTAGTGCCCAGTCTGGACCCTCCTCCGGTGGCCCTGTGCCACCTGCAGGTGGAAGCGCTGCAGAGGATGAGGCCCATCCCCCCTCTGCAAGCATGGCCGGAGGAGAACCACCACTCACCCTCCATAGTGTCCAGACTGTGGTGCGTAGGGAGATCCAGGACTCTGTTCTTGGGCCCCTACGCCAGCTTGAGGCACAGGTGGCACAACTTACGGTCATGCCTGTTGCCCGGCCTACACAGCCCCCAGCACAGCCCCGTCCTGGGCAGTGAAGGAACAGTGGCAACTGCACATGGGTGGGGATATCAGTTCCACTGTTGCCATCTGTGGGCTCATGGGCTCTGGATATCCAAACATCCATCCCCGTCAATTGTGTAACCCCCCCACACGTGTCATTCACCGCCCCTGTATGCATCTTGTTTGTCTTGTCTGTTGACCTACCCAACCTACCTCCCCAGCTATACCGACTTCCTTCACCTGACATACCACTCTCACCTGAAAAAAAAAAAAAAAGGGCACTCTGTACCCACAAAAAGTTACGCCCCATATATAGCTGCCCATTCCGCACATATGTCTGCCGGACATGGAAACTATTAATTACAATTGGCTGTACAACAAGTATTATTGTTGTCCTTACACCTCTCTCAGGGGTGGAAGGTATCAAAGGTCACACCAAATTACAAACATATGCACAGCTGTTGCTGATGAAGAAATGGGCAGCTATGGGCCCTACCTACATCCCTCCTGCAAAACCCAAGCTTGTTTCCCTACTGTCTTACCCACTTTGTGACCCCTTTTTCACCACTTTCCTGTCTCCCCATTTTCATTTCTTTCAAAGAAAATAGCGTGGGTGTGTGCAAGAGTAAGCATGTTTAAGCGGTTGTAAGCGGGTGTGCGCAGAGCTGAACGCCAGTGCGCATGCGGGAGCTCCGCGCAAACCAGCGCTAACCCGGTTACAACTGCTTAAAAGTGCCTTAGTCACTCTGATTGACAGGTCCTGTAGTCAGTTCAAAAGCAAAATAAAATCCCACTGTCAGTCCCGAACCCAGGACCTTGGAAACAGTAGTCTGCATGACTTACCATGAAGCCATGACTGTTATACAAGAATATTGTGCTAAAATAAATATATCATGTAATAGTAGGAATGAATGTAAAGGGAATATAGGATGTGTAGTACACAAAGCATGTCATGTATATTTACTGTCAAATCTAGTGGATATTTATGATAGTAGTGTGTGAACAGAAACAGCCATGATAGTTGGTAGCTAGTAGGTAATAATGTCACTGTAGCACCATGCAAGCCACACACATACTCACAGCAGGATAATCACTGCCCATACCCCACAACCTCTTACAGGAACACATCCAGACCAAGTAATAAAATATGTGGAGCAAAGGGCCAAAACCAGGGACACATTACAAATAATGTTACAACAAACTTAGACAGTTCTGAGAATAACAGGTTCTGCATTTTGTGGGATGTTTGGAAGGGTATGAAGTCTGAAACTTAAATGTTTGTCACTATATTCTGACTTGAGCCCAGAGTGATTTGCCAGAAAAAGCTGTGCATGAGATGTTTGACCAAAATATGAGGTAGAAATGTGGACAACCTGCAAATATTTGTACACATGAGAGGTCTGACACCACCATATTTGAATAGTTAAGAGCCTAGACATAGCAATAGTGAATGAGTTACAGGGATGCCCCACAGACTCCATGTGAAATGTACAAACAGTAGGCAGAAAGGTGTTACAACACATGCAATGGTAACTATGGAGTCCTGAAAGTATGCACCACTTGCATGGCAGAAAATGTGTAGTAATACATATGCTCATGCTATCCCACAGTCACAACTGCAGCATACCAGACAATTTAATGGGTGTACCCCACTGATATGTAGCATTCCATGAGGCAGATAACAGATGCACCTGAGAGTCTCTGGGGCCTGCTCAGCAGCATACTCAAATACCCTAATAGATGTCAAAGCCCACACCATGGCCAGACCAAACTGCATGCTGTAACACCCTAGCAGATATAGCAAGCATTCCAAGGTGTGAATGTACATGGAAAATAGGAAAGCCACAGCAGCACACTACAGTCAGGACACCTAGCAGGCATACAAGTAGTGACTGTAAAGGGCAAATATTGAAGCCATAGGAACAAAGTGCAAGCAAAAGTGCAAGGAAAACACACACACACATTAACAGTAGTAGTAGTCGTAGGTGTCAGTGTGCATACACAGTTAGTACAGGAAACTGGAGAAATGAATGGAGAAATGTTAATCTACAACACAGCTGAAAATATGAGAGAGGTACCAACCTTTACACTCACAGAACATTGTCCACAGCATACCAGCATGGTCCCTGCCCTTAAAATCTGAAAGGGTTATGCCTATCTCACATACCTTTTTAGAGCACTGTTCTGAAATCACAGTGAGAACTGCAATCAGTACACAACTGGCTGCATGCAATTAGCAAATGCTGGGTAACAATTGGTGCAGAGGCCATCACATGGACATATGCAGATACCTACAAAAGTATGCTGTACTCCCAGTCCACACATGCAATACTTTCATCGCACCCTGAGGAGGAAGTGAGAGACAGACAGAGAGAGAGAGAGAGACAGAGACAGAGACAGAGAAAAATGAAATTAAACATACACAAACAAAACTGTTCAGCAACAGCCACCTGAAAGCTGACAACTGGCAAGTGGAACAGCAGGACACAAAACCAGACAGCAACACAAGCAGCTGTGACAAACACAGGTAATGTAAAGTAATATTATAAAGGTCTACATACTGTGAACCCTCCATATGTGAAATTGGTCTGTATCCATATGTATATGAAGATGTGCAAAGGGCAGGGGACATACAGCAACTATCAGTGAAGGCTGTACATACATTTGTATGTGAGAGCATCTATGTGCACATATCAATGTAGGTTGAATGTAGGTTGTAGTGCAATGTACAAAGTAGGTTTCACAGTTATGTATGTTTAGCAGTATGTTAGTGTGTGTATACAGTATGGTAGACAAACATGTTGATATACCTGTCTATCATATGGATATGTATGTATGTCAAAATATGTATGTATGTATATATATATATATATATATATATATATATATATATATATATATATATATGCATATATGTATACATACATAGAGAGAGATGTAGGAATACATAGACAGATGAAGATAGATAGAATATGTACAAACATATATATGTAATACACACATACAGATATAGATATATGTAGATACATATACATAGACAGACTGATCTGACTATCTACAGGTATGACTGTATATGATGACCTCAACACCCCTGTCCCACCCCTCTGTCACTCTCACCCCCTCTGTGTCACACCCCCTCCATATATATAGCAATATATGTACATCAATATATATATGTGTATATGTATACAGACATATATATATATACATATAGATATATCTATATACATATATATATATATATATATATATATATAGATATATATATATATATATATATATATATATATATAGAGAGAGAGAGAGAGAGAGATGTATATATATTCTGAGTGAGGCACATGTGTACAGATGTATTGCAACAGGTGCCTGGCGACAAAGGCATGGAGTGAACACCAGTGTCAAAACTGGAGTACCATACCCCATTTCAAATTACCCTGCAATCATACCCTGCAATAAACCACACAGTGTTAAGAAGCAAGACTCCCCATGAGTACATGTCACACATACCCCTGCTGAATGTTAGTCAGATAGGTAATATGCCATATGAGTCACCCTGTGTAACTGTGTGACAGCAGCAGGTACAATCACACCACATGTGTCACAGTGGCCAGGGTAGCAAAACAGTATGCTGCTGTAGTCCCAGGGGCAATAGCATATTGTATAGTATTGTATTGTAATGTATTGTATTGTGTTTTATTGTATTGGTATGTTGAGGTGCCTCCGTGAGTGGAACCCCTGCTGCTGTGCCAGTGTACAGGTACATATCCTGTAGTCAGGCTAGTGTTATATAGCACTTCTATATGTGTGTTTAGCTCCTGTCGAGTTCATGTAGCATGCAGGGATACCATCAGGTCCCAGTCATGTTGTGTATTCAGCTTTCCTGAGGGCGGCTCTCACCTGGACATCTGTGATGACAGGGAGATTACAGTCAGCTGGGATGACTATGTCTTATTTTGGGGGAGAGAGAGGGGTGACACCTGCACTGAACCTGTCTGCCACAATGTTGTCAATATCTGTGGTTTCAGTGAATTATTTGTTGTTGTGTACTAACTATGAGCATAGTGGAGGGATTCTGACCAGGTTGCTAACATAACTGAAGAAGGCCTTCTGGTTATATGTAGTGTCCCTCTTGATTTCCCTCTCAAAGTTGCCCATGGATGTTTGTATGAGGGAAAATAGATCCTTACTAGTGCTGCGCAGACATGCCTTCCCTTTATGGAATTATGCTCTGTCTTGCAGTAGCTTCCATCTTTTGTAATACAATCTGTCTATGGCTGGGGTCCACCAGACAGGATGCTGTCCATTTGTGGAGAGTGTCTTGGTCATATATGGGATTGCATGATCAATGCATTCTCAGAGATGTCCGTAGAAAGCATTTGTGTAGGGGTCAGCATTGTGGGTTGTGTCTTCCACTGGCCCAGTGGGCTGAAAGGATACCATGTCACTGTTACAAAGTGTAAAGTTTGCATTTGCAATGTTATTCACTATAGTCGTTTGTGCTGGTGGTGGAGGTGGGATATGTATATCCAGGGCAATTAATTTGTGGTCAGCTCACAGTAGTTGATGATGTAGGCCATACAGTACCTAGATACAAACCCCCAGAGTGAGGAGGTGCTCTGGACCTGAATCAGTGTTCTGACTGCTGGGGTTTGGTAGTATGTCGTATGGAGTGTGCCAGGTACTGTTGCACAGTTGCTGGCTGAGCACTGATACCTGGCCATTTACATGTGTATCCACCAATAGACAGACAGATGCTATATATGTGAGATAAGTTGTATCATAACAGTCGAATAGCATGTGTAGTATGTGTGCCAAATTCTGCTGACATATATTGCTGATATCAGGTTATTTTCTCTTTCAGGAACATGGCTCACCCGCGAAGTCCAGCTTACTCCACAGCAGAGGATGAGGAGATACACCAGAGCCTGGTGCGGGATTATGCAATACTCTTTTCCCGCACCAGCCAGAATCAGAAGGAGAGGGCTGCACTGTGGCAAGACCTGGTTCGTCGGGTAAATGACATAGGCACGCATAATAGGACATATGAGCAGGTACAACATCACTGCAGTGATTTAATCAGAATTGTCCATCAGCGTGCGTCGGATATCCACACGCAACAGGTCGCCACAGGTGGTGGGGTGGCTACACATTCCCCACTCACCAGACTGGAGGGACTACTCATGAGTGTAGTGGCTCCAGTCCACCAGCAACAACAACAGCAGCAGACATGCATTATGATGGAGGCTGGAGCCACGCAGCAGCAAAACTATGAGCGTGCAGGTAATATGCCATATGTATAGTTGACTGTTGTGTACACTGGTAGTTAATGCATGTGTGAGGTGTGTCCTTGGTTTGTAGCTGTCATCATAGTATTTAATGTGCAAGTGTGATATCCTCAATATCAGCAGCTGACCTATGAAAGGCGACTGTTGTACTACTGACCTGTATCATACTCAGTAACAATGGCACAGTTGTGCCCACTGATATTAGTTTCCTCATTTCTGCAGGTCCCTCCGGTGTAACAGCAATGCAGCCTATCCATGCTGGTGAGTGTGTATTAACAATACCTTTAATAGTCTTGATAGTAATAGTAATATTAGGCTCACGTAGTAGTGCTCTGTGTATGCATGCAGGTGTGTCTGTGTGTTGATATCACGCATACTGAGTAGTGTACAACTGTGCGCATGTGCACATGTACGCATGTGTGCGTGTGCACATGTGTGCATGTGTGCGTGTGCACATGTGTGCATGTGTGCACGTGTGCATGTGTGCGCATGTGTGCATGTGTGCATGTGTGCACATGTGTGCATGTGTGCGTGTGCACATGTGTGCATGTGCATGTGTGCATGTGTGCGTGTGCACATGTGTGCATGTGCGTGTGTGCATGTGTGCATGTGTGCGTGTGCACATGTGCATGTGCATGTGTGCATGTGCACGTGTGCATGTGTGCATGTGCGTGTGCATGTGTGCATGTGTGCACGTGATGTGCATCACTGGTAATATTGTAGACATTGTAAACTGTGTTTCCTGTTTCCCTCCCACACGTTCTGGTGCTGCTCTGGTGTCATGCAGCAGGGAACCTGAATCAGGTGCCAGGATACTGATAATGATGACATCTGTGTAATGGCACAGGAAGGTATGCCAGGGTCCATCATTGGTCAGCCGATTGACAGTACACAGCTGTCAACCCCATCAATGCACACAGTTATCCTGCCAATACACCCTTTGTCACCAATGTCCCTAGGTGATGGACAGCATACAGTGGGCATTGACCAGGGTAATGTGGTATCTGTGGCACATGCCTCCCCACACAGCAGCCATGGGCATGGCCCTGAGATGGTACCACACAGACAGATGTCCAGGGGTTCTCGTGGGAGTATCCGTGGGTATACTGCCCCTGTAAAACATGCCCACAGAGGTCTTACAACCTCAGCTATGTTTTGGGCTGTCATGCATGCACAGTCACGTATGGAACGGTACACCAGACAGAGTCTGAGGGAGCTGACAGCATGTCGCACAGCCATGACTGTCAGTATGCGTGACATTGCGGCTGCCATCCGTAATTTCACCGATGTCATAGACAGACGTTGTGGGGACATATTAGGCCGGTTCCACAACTACATGTCCATGAGCCAGGGCGATGGTGGACGGTTGAGGCATCGACATGGGCGTATGCCAGCAACAGCAGCAGCTGGCAGTCATCGCGGACGACAATAGGGCCGCGGCCGCCCCCATAGTGCCAGCAGCAGCCCCAGCAATGCTGGGTCTGTGCTGTCATCAGACCGCCCCAGGAGACCATGTGCACGTGGCTCTGGCCAGGCCCGACAGGGATCTGTGTCCAGCCAATGAACACCTGCTTCTGATGACAGTACCCAGTCTGGGTTGGTACCGGATACGGTCCGTAGCACCCCTGCAAGGCACAGGTACCGTGTCCATGGCCAGAGACACTGATCTGTATGACCTGGCAGGTACAGTCTGTGGCTGTCCACAAACACCAGTATATGGCAGCCATGAGGTGGAACTGTGTGCATCCATGCACACATGCAAATTGACAACACCTAGGGCTACCGCATACACGCACACACTGCATCAACATTGCCCCACCTTGTACTGCTGTCCCTCACCAACACACATACACATACATGTCAATCGGTGGTATCGGTGACTGACTCAGGCATACCAAGTTCACACCCTGTGCATATGATGAAACTGTGCCACCTCCTGCAATCTGTAACATCAGTGCAGGTACAGGTTAACATGTTGCTGATGCACAGGGTGACTACATAGACGTGTAGTAATAGTATCATATTGTTAACAGTACTGTGTGCTGAGATAATTGTGGCTATATCACAGCATGCCTAATGCAGTAAGGGTATGATTGTCATGTACTGTTGTCTACACCCATGGTAGGTACCATAGTGTATCATCTGCACATGTTGGCATACTGGTGGTAAGGATGTCAACAGAAGGCTACATACATAGGTAGCACAGGGGATAAGGTAATGAAAGTATTAATATGCAATGATGGACATGTAAACTGCAAGTGGCATGTTGCCCACACTGGACTCTGCAATGCGGATGTTTGAGGATGTTGATATGTGTGCAGTACTACACAACTGGTACAGGACACACAGGAGCACCCTAGCATTGCAAGCTCACATCTCATACCATGCTAGACAGCCCCAACACACAAAACTAACTGTCACAGGAGGGAGAGTCCCCATACATGTCAGGGACACTGTGGTGGCAGGCCAGGTAGCATACATCCTACTAAGCATGGAACCACTGAGTAAAGGCTCAGTGTCTGTTATTTGACATGTGTATTACTGCAGGTATGAGCACATGGGTTTCCATCCAGTTATTGTACATCCTGACAGTACATGGTCTGTACACTTGTGTGCGCTGAGACTGGACCCTAGCCATCTGACCTGTGTATTTCCATGTACATGTGCATTGTGCCTGCATATTTGCAGTGTTACCTACTTTAAGTGGTACAGCTTGTTTGTTGTACAATGGACTACATGCAGCCCTGCGTACTGTAGCTTTGTTTGCATGCATGTTTGCTTGCAATTACCCTGGAATACTGATCCCACCTGCAATGCATAGTTACAGAGCTTCTGTGGACTCCTAGTGACATCTGCATAGCTTACTATATGTATGTCCATGTCTCACTTGACAGAATGTCACTGTTTGTCCTGTTCACATGTACATTGCCTGTGACACATTGCATATGACTTACCTGGCATTTGTCCATGTGAGCAGTCATATATGCTACTGCTACCAAATCACAGGCACTACACCCTCACATATTCATCTTCTTTTGAACCACCTGCTATGCTAGGGACGGCTTGCACCTGTCACCCCCTGGGCTTTCGGATATTGGCAAAGGCTCTTGCTACCCCCATAGTGCCTTTGTTAGGCAAGGCTCAAATGACAAACCCACCTTCATAGGTATCACAAGGGATAAGACACTAAGAGTAATGCTACCCAACGCCAGAAGTCTAAACCTCAAGATGCATGCACTCGAAACTCTCCTTAGCATGGAGAACATCGATATCTGTGCAGTAACAAATGCCTGGTTCAGGGCTACTGAGAGCACCCCAGCACTACCAGGTTATACCTCATACCATGCTTTTCATCCCCAAAATGTGGAACGAACCACAAAAGGAGGGGGAGTATTGATATTCATCAAAGATACCCACACCTCCAGGTTGGTGGCAAAGCACCAAGCATCAGAGACTATCCATGTGCAACTAACAATGGGTGAAACTGCCTTCCAGGTTATAGCCTGCTACAGACCACCCTCCCAAACCCAAGAACTGCACTCGGCCTTCCTGAGAACAGTGGAAATATGAAGGTCTCTCCAAACACCATTATATTGGGTGACTTCAACTACCCAAACATAGACTGGGAGCATGACTCTAGCTCCAACACCCTAGCCCAAAGATTCCTAGAATATATGAGCTCAAATGCTATGGAACAACTTGTTACCACTCCCACAAGAAGGGGAAACATACTGGACCTGATCATCACCAACATGGGGACTCTATGCTCCAGACCAGAAGTGTATCCCTCACTGGTAAGATCAGGCCATAAACTAATCTCACTGGGTATTCACATCCCGACCCCACCCCCTGCCCAGAAAACCACAGTGAACAACTTCTCTAAAGCAAATTCACACTCCTCAAAACTGAGGTGGAAACCTTCAAAGCCCCCGGGCCTGAGGAAACTACAGACCAGACCACAGATTCCTCTATAAATGCATTCTATGGACACCTTTAGGAATGCATGGATCATGCGATCCCGAATAAAACCAAGACCCAATCCTCCAAAGGCAGACATCCTGTCTGGTGGACCCCAGCCATAAACAATCTACACAATAGAAGGAGGAAGCTAATAAATGATACAGCAAAATCCCAAAAAGGGAAGGCATCACTGATCAGTATTAGCAAATAACTACGGGCACTCATAAGATTGTCTAAGGCCAGCTTCGAGAGAAAATTGCACAGGACACTAAGGATAATCACAAGGCTTTCTTTAGTTATGTTAGGAACCTGGGTGGTAATTCCCAGATATGCTCAGAGGTAGTCCAAAATGTCAATAGAAACACCAAACCCACAGACATTGCCAACAGTCTAGCTGACAGGTTCAGCGCAAACTTCTCCCCCCCTCCACACCAAAAGGGCAAATATTTATCCCAGCAGAGTGCTGCCCCCCTGACATCTCAGATGCTCAGGTAAGAGCCGCCCTTTCCAAAGCAATAAACACTGCATCAATGGGACCAGACAGTGTCCCGGGCTGTGTCCTACATGAACTCCAAGAAGAGCTACAACCAAACATAAAACTACTGTTCAATCCTAGCCTTACTACAGGATATGTGGCCAAAGAGTGGCGTACAGCAACAGTGGTCCCTCTACAGAAAGGTGGTGCCTCAACGGATCCTGGACACTATCACCTCATAAGCCAGACTAGCTCGGTTTGCAGAGCTATGGAAAGGATCATCATGGACCTCATAAATAAAGATATTGGGGACCTACAGACACTGGATCATACCCAGTTTGACTTTGTTAAGGGCAGATCCTGCCTCTTAAACCTGGTTGATTTCTTTGAAACAGTCACCAAGGCCATTGACGAGGGGAAGGTGGTCCACACAGCCTACCTGGACCTCACAAAAGCCTTCGATACAATACCGCACTCGGGCATTCTAGAGAAGCTCACCAGCTTAAATATAAGCCCCTATGTCACTAGATGGATTACACACTGGCTCAAGGACAGAACCCACATGGTTAGAATTGCTGGAGCCATGCCAGACTCCAAACCAGTTACAAGTGGTGTCCCACAAGGCTCAGTCCTGGGACCTCTCTTGTTTGGTATATATTTATCGGAGGTACAGGCCAACACGGAAGGACTGTGGCTGACCAGATTTGCAGATGACTGCAAACTGGATGCCATAATCGACTCTCCAGCCGACACAAGCATCCTCCAAAAGGGCCTCATAGAAACAGACAACTTGTGCCAGAGCCATGGCCTCAAGCTGAATGCAAAAAAGTGTATAGTTATCCCCTTTGGCAAAAACAAAGTGCCCACAAAGTACCACATAGGTGGTAATCCATTAAGTACAGAAGAAGTAATTAGGGGCCTGGGGACCCAAGTTGATAGCAATCTCTCATTTGACAACCACGTGGCCAAAGTGGTTAGAAAGACATTTTATATAGCCCACCTCATCATGAAGGGATTCACATCTAGATCAGGGGAGGACATCGTGCCTCTTTAGTCATCCCTCATCAGGCCCATAATTGAGTACAATGCCCCTGTTGGGATGTACCTTACCAGACACCTGCAGCAACTGGAAAGACCCCAAAAGTACCTCACCAAGAGGATCAAAGGGCTCAAACAGATGCCATATGCTGACCGGTTAAAGAAACCCCAGCTCTACTCAGTGGCATACCACCTGTTCAGAGGCGATCTGTGCCTGATGTATAAAGCCATGTCAAACCCGGACTTAATGGGCATGCTGCACCTGAGAATATCCAAATCCCATCGAGCTACACGCTTGAGAGACTTGAACCTCAGCACTGAAATAAATAGGACATGCTGGAGGTACAGATTCATAACCCAGAGGCTCACTTCACTCTGGAATAAAATCCCAGTCAAGGTTAGGCAGAGTCCCTCATTGACTCTCTTCAAGAGGAATCTTGATGAGTGGATGGGACATCGTAGGTTTACCCCGGGTATCACTTCTGTGTCACTGTTAGACAGAGGCACAGTATACTAACCTCGAAAAAGGGCATGGCAAGATATATTTACAATGGATGGCAACAGCCAAACACATTCTGGCTAGGTTTATAAATGCCCTAGGGCAGATAGCCTAGTATGAACCTATGAACCTTGTTCCCCATTGGCCCTATGTGCTGTTAATCACCATGGCAATTACAATACTATGGTAGCATGTGCAAAGGTCAGTTGTCAGTCACCTCTATGGTACAGTTGTGGAATATGTGGGTCATGTGGCAATGTCACAGCTGCCACATGTACACAGTCAACCCTCTCCCCTACACATGGATGTACAACACATGTATGAGATGGAACCACATAGCCAAACTGGGGAGTAAGCACTCTGAACCCAGTACTGGCATAACCTGTCAGGTGGCATGAAATACTACAGTGACTACAATACCAGTCTGATGTAGACCTACACTGACAGCAATACGAGCACGTGAACACACTGGGCCATTCGTGGAGCCTAAAAATAGCATCCTGCCTGAGCAGCAGACACCTCTGCAGCTGGCACACAGGCATACGTTATGCCTGAACACATCACGCATAACACATAGCACACAAATCCTGTGTGCCAAACAGTCACAGCCTGTACGGCTAGACAACACACCTGCTACAGTTGTGTTAGGTACCTTTATTGTCCGGTACAGTGAGGTTATGCTCACCAGGCTGGACAAGGTGATGGTCACAGTGATATGCCCATGGGGCACTATGGTCCACCACATAACACAAGCATACAGGTCAGTCAGAGGCATGGACACATATGACTCAGTCATTGTCCATGCCACATACCTTCTCCTGCTGTACTTATAGGGTGCTGACATCATCAGTGTTTAGAAAGGGGAATGCATCCTGTAGTGTGTTCTCCTAGTTGGCAAAAGGGACAATTCTTTCATACAGAATTTCACACACACACCAACCCCCTCCACACATAGAGCATTTGCAGGATTCAAACCCCTACCGAACTATGTTATGACACTCAAGACGGATGCATTAGGGGAGCGAGTTATTCACATTACTGGGAGGTTTCCCTTCTCCTGCTGTACTTATAGGGTGCTGACATCATCAGTGTTTAGAAAGGGGAATGTGCATCCTGTAGTGTGTTCTCCTAGTTGGCAAAAGGGACTTTTCTTTCATACAGACTTGCACACACACTAACCCCCTCCACACACACGGAGCATTTGCAGGATTCTAACCACTAACTAACTATGTTATGATACTCGAAAAGGATGCATTAGCAGAGCGCGCTATTCGCATTACTGGGAGGTTTCCCTTCTCCTGCTTTACTTATAGGGTGCTGACATCATCAGTGTTTAGAAAGGGGAATGTGCATCCTGTAGTGTGTTCTCCTAGTTAGCAAAATTCTTTCATACAAACTTGCACATACACTAACCCCCCTCCACACACACTGAACATTTGCAGGATTCAAACCCCTACCTAACTATGTTATGACACTCGAGACGGACGCATTAGCGGAGCGCGCTATTTGCATTACTAGAAGGTTTCCCTTCTCCTGCTGTACTTATAGGGTGCTGACATCATCAGTGTTTAGAAAGGGGAATGTGCATCCTGTAGTGTGTTTTCCCAGTTGCCAAAAGGGACATTTCCCTTACACAGACTTGCACTCACCCACACACACACACACACATACACACTAAGCATTTGCAGGATTCAACCCCCTACCTAACTATATTATGACACTTGAGGGAGACACATTAGCAGAGTACACTATCCAGATTACGGGGCATCTGTTCTGCACCTGCAGTATTTATAGGGTGCTGACATCATTATTTCTACAGAGGTATGTACATCTAGTACTACCTGTCAGGTGGGAGATAGCATATATATGCATTTGCAGCCACCTACGTCAGGTCAGATATGCACATCATACTGGCAGGTTATGTTTTATACCATGCTTCGTGACCACAGGACCTGTAACACACAACACAACCAGTCCTGACCACCTCTCCCACATCTAGGACACACACTTTGCTTCCCTGGGCACAGTGCCAAGATATGCAGGTGTTCACATACACCATTCCAGTTGTTAACGTCAGGTACAGGCATATTGTGTGTGGGAACTACTCAGGCCTTTACAACATTACCCTACAGCCACTACAATTTGTGAGTGCATGTGCTATGGCAGAACCACTCACCACAGCCACAAGGGGGAATACATATTGCACCTGACCATCTACAACATGGGTACTCACTGTTCCACACCAGAGGTAGACCACCATTGTTGATATCTGACCATACCCACCTTTCCCTGGCCATCCATATCCCATCCCCACCCCCAGGCAAGGTTGTCACTGCAAACAGACTGTATTTATCAAAAGCAGACTTTACACTTGTGAAGACTGGGATGGAAGACTTCAAAGGACCCATGCTGGGGGAGTATACAGGCCACTCTGCATAATCCTTGACAATTGCATTCTATGAGCATGTGGAAGGTTTGCATTGATCATGCTATCCCAAATATACCTATGACTGCTCCACAACAGGACACCTGTCAGATGTACACCAGCCATATATGAGGTGTCCAACAGAGTGAGCTAATACATTGCAGAGCAGTAGCCCACAGAGGGAGGACATCTCTGAACAGTACCAGCATGACACTTCAATCCCTCATAATCATCAGGACACAGTATTGACAGTGAAATTGTCCAGACAATGCAGAGAAGGCTCCCCTCAGTCTGTTATTGACGCCCACTTACTGTTAGAAGTCCTCAGCAACCCTCTTCCAGGACACACCAACAACATGGCTGTGGCTTAGCAAATTCAAACCCTGGGATCTCCACTGTGTCCCTGCTTGACAGAGGCACAGCACACTAGCCTCACACGGTGCCTTATGTGACCTACTTTACAGTGGCACAGTAGCCTACTGTACTGGGGAGGCAGACGCCAAGCACACTCTGGCTAAGCTGTCATTCCCTAGGGCAAACAGCCTAGTGTTGACCTCTACACCTATATGTTTAATTGTCAGATGCACATTATTTGTTGCTGATAGACTGTTTGCAGGTCTTTATTGCCATAGCATTCCCTGTTTGTATGAACAACTTGTGTATCTGTGGAAGATGTTTGCATATGGGAGGGATCCATTATATCACGTATGTCTCTGTAGTCATTTAACTGTGTGCACTGGGCAGATTGCTGTAATGTGGTTGGTTCCTGGAATAACATGTACATATACCAGATATGTGTGGCCAACTGCTAAACTGAGATTTGGCCTAAGTGTGTGAGCATGCCCAGTTCAGCCTTCCCATGGCATGTTGTCTGACATATGTCTCATTTATCAAAGTGTGTGAGCATGCCCAGTGTGGGCTTTCCATATGTTGAACTCTGCAGCCCACCACATTTGTGGATGAGTGTGAACTTCAACAAATATCTCCCGTTTATGGTTGTGTGTTGTGTGTCATGTTGTGTAGTTACTGTCCGACTGCTTTATGTGTGAACACAACAGGGATTATACTGTGCCTGCAGGGTTTGCATGGGATACTTTGCATACAATTGTCAACATCCTTTCATACTGACCTAACACTGTAGTACCGTATAGTGTACTGGTTCAGTACTTTGACTGTGGTGGACAGTATCCTGGGCTTTAGTTCTATCACTGCTTTACATTTCCATAGTGAGCACAACAGCCTGGTTAGGGGCCAGTTGTGCACATCTGACCATGTTGCATTATGTTCAGATATGAACTACTTAAACCAGGCTTGTCCAACATTGGTAGTGTATTCCACAACATAGGTGTACATTTGCAAACACTAGCGATGTGCCCTAGGCCATTTCTAATGCTAGTCGGAGAGTGTGTTTGTCCTTCGACACACATTGTAAGTGGAGTTTGCCATGACATATGTCATGGTTAATATACTGTGCCTCTGTCTACCTGTGACATAACAGTGATACCCAGGGTAAACCTACCATCTCCCATCCACTCATCAAGATTCCTCTTGAGGAGAATCGATGAGTGACTCTATGGATAGCCTGTACTGGGAGTTTACTCATGAGTGGGGGTGGCTTCTGTGTTATGGATCATGCAGTACAGCTTGTCCTATGTATGTCAGTGCTGGGGTTGAGGTCTCTCATGTGCATAGCTCACTGCCATTCAGATTGTACAAGGTACAGCATGTTTATTGATTCCAGCTTGGACATGGCTTTATACATCAGGCACAGCTTGCCTCTGGGTGGGCAGTATGGCAGTGTGTGTAGCTGCAGTTTGTTTAATCAGGCAACACATGGCATCTGTGCAAGTTCTTTGATACTCCTGGTGAGGTACTGTTGGGGACTTTACAGTTGATGGAGGTGTCTGCTGAGGTACATCCCACAGGGGCTATTGTAGTCAATTGTAATGCTGATGAAGGATGACTGCAGAGCCACAATGACCTCCCCTTATCTAGATCTGACAACCTTCATGATTAGGTGGGTATATGGTATGTTTCTGTAAACACTACAGCCACATGTTTGTCCAATGCAGGATATCTATCACCTTGTGTCCCCTGGTCTCTCATTACATGTTAAGTACGTAATGGGTTAACACCTATGTGGTAATTGGTGGGCACTTACTGTATATCCACGGGGGTTGACTATACACTCTTCTGCAATTAGCTTGCTGACATGGCTATGGCACCAGTTGTCTGTTTCTATGTGACCCTTTTGTGGGATGCTTGTGTCAGCTGGAGGGTCAGATATGGTGGGCAGTTTGTAGTCCTCTGCAAACATGTTCAGACACAGTCCTTCCATGTTGGCCTGTACCTATGGGACATATATACCAAACGAGGGAGGTCCCAGGACCAAGCCTTGTGGGATGCCAGTTATATCTGGTTTGTAGTCTGACATGGCTGCAGCATGTCTGACCATGTCAGTTCTGTCCTTGGTCTGGTTTACAACTCCTCTACTGACATAGGGGTTTATATTTAAGCTGGTGAGCATATCTATAATGAACACGTAGGGTATTGTATAGAAGCCTTTGCAAGGTCCAGCTACGCTGTGTGGACCACATTGCTCTCATCAATGACCTTAATGACTGTTTCAAATGAGCCAAACATGTTTAGGGGCAGGATCTGCACTTAAGAAAGCCACACTGGGTAGGGTCCGGTGTCAGTAGGTCCCCAATATCTTTATGTCTGCGGTACATGCTGATCCTTTCCATAGCTGTGCAGACTGAGCTTCTCAGGATTCTGGGGTGGTAGTTTTCAGTATCCATTCAGGCAACACCTTTGTTGAGAAGGACCACTGTTGTTGTACACTGCTCTTTGGGTACATATCCTGTGGTAAGGCTGACATTGAGCAGTAGTGTGATTTGGCATTCCATTCTTCTTGGAGTCCATGTTGGACTCAGCCCAGGACACCATCTCATACCATTGCTGCTGTGTGTTTTGCTTTGTAGATGCTGGCTGTTACCTCAGCATCTGCAATGTCAGGTGGCCAGCAGTCTGCTGGGATAGATATTTTGCATTCTGGGGGGGGGGGGTTGCACTGCACCTGTCAGAATATATGTTGGCAATATGTGTGTGTTTGGTATGTTGTTTGTAATATTTGTGTGATTCAGAGCATATCTGTGAATTCCCAACACGGTTCCTACCATCAGTTGTGGAAGCCTTGGGATTATCCTTAGTGTCCTGTACAATTTGTATCTTCATAGGTTCATAGGTTCATACTAGGCTATCCACCCTAGGGCATTTGTAAGCCTAGCCAGAGTGTGTGTGGCTTTCGCCACCCCTTGCTATGTGAATATTATGGCCATTTATGATTTGCTTTGCTGTGCCTCTGTCTGGACGTGACACAGTGAAGACCCCCAGTGTAAATCTACGATCATCCATCCACTTGGCAAGATTCCTGTTGAAGAGTGTCAGTGAGGGGCTCTGCCTAACATGGAGTGAGATTCTGTTCCAGGGTGTGGGGAGCCTCTGGGTTAGGTATCTGTCCCTCCAGCACATCCCATTTCATTATGTGTTGAGGTTGACATCTCTCACTCTCACAGCTCCGATGGCTTTGAGTTTTCTGGGGTGGAGCATGTCCATTACTCCTGTGTTGGACATGGCCTTGTACAACAGACATACAATGCCTCTGTGTAGGCAGTATGTGACTGCATTCATCTGGGGTGTCTACAGCCAGGCAGCATATGACATATATTTGAGACCCTTTATCCTCTTGGTGAGGTACCTTTGAGGTCATTCTAACTGCTGCAAGTGCCAGGTAAGGTGCATCCCAAATGAGGCATTGTACTAGATTATGGGTCTGATAAGAGAACAGTATAGGGGCACAATGATCTCTGTTGATGTATATGTGAATCCTTTCATGATACGGTGTCCAATATAGACAGTCTTCCTAGCCACATTGGCAATGTGAGTGTCACATAATAGGTTACTGTCAACTTGTGTCCCTAGGTCCCTGATTACTCCTTCCATACATAATGGTTTACCACCTATGTGGTAATTTGTGAGTACCTTGTTTGGTATTTGGTGGGACATTCATACTGTCCAGTGTCTTCAGGACGGCTGGCTGGGGTTCCTGTGTGTGAGTGTGGTCTGTAGCATGCTACAGATTGTACAGCAGTCTTGCCTATGGTTAGTTGCACATGGGTGGACTCCAATGTCTTGTGCATTGTCAGTTACCTGGACATATGGGTGTCTGTGCTGAATATGGATACTCACCCTCATTTTATGTTTTTTTTCAGGTTTTGGGGCCATAATGCATAATATGTGGTATAACCTGGTAGTGCTGGTGTGCTGTCAGGAGGCTTGCAGCAGGTTTCTGTCACTGCACAGACATCAATGTTCTCCATACTGGGGAGGGCCTCAGGAGCATGCATATTGAGGTTTACACATCTGGCATTGGTCAGCATTAACCTTATGTTTCTTTCCAGTTATGTTTTGTAGGGTGGTGGGTTATTCTTTTCAGCCTTGCCTATGAAAGGCTCTATGGAGGTGGCAAAAGCCTATCCAATATCCAGACACCCAGGGGTAAGAGGTGCAAGCCATCCCTGGAACAGCTGCGTGGCTTTTCAATCATGACATCCCATGCAGACAGACATTGGATCCCCTTGGAATAACACCAGTAATTGTGCCACTTGTTATAACTGATCATTCCATGTTTGTACTGTGGCATCATTCTTGGAGAGGGTAGGATGCTGCAAACGGTCAGTGTCATACCGGCCTGGATTACATAATCAGAGAGCTCATCTATGTCTCTTTTCATGTAGTCCGGGGAGGTACATCTCAGGTCATTCACACCAGCATGGACTATGACTGCATCATATTTCTACTTGCTTTGGGGTGACCTGCATATTTTTATGTGGCGTATTGTAGCAGCCTACAGGCAGCTTACTGTACACTTTCCCTTGTTCAGTCTGGTGTGCGGGACAGCAGTGTGTCTCACTATGGAGTCACCTATTACAACTGTATCAGGCATGTTGTTTCTCCTTCTGGCCTGTGACTGTTTGGCACACCAGCTTTGTGTACTATGTGTTGCATGTGCTATGTTTGGAGGTTGTTTGATTGGGTGTCTGCTTTGGAGGCCTCTGTTGGTGTGGTGTGTTTGTAATTCGGGCCTCCGGGAATGTTTTTCTGTGTTTATGTCTTTGGTTTGCAGTTGTGATAGGTCTATGTGGGACTGGGTTTGTGGTGTGTGTGGTTACCTTCTCCTCCTGACTAGTTTTGGGAGTACTGAGTTGAGGGAGCTCAGCCTCCAGTTTGGATAGATGGTTGCATCTCTCACATATATTTGTATTTCTTGGGGGGAGTTGAGGGTTGTCTGTGTACTTGGGGCAGGTGTAACATTGCCTCAAGATTCACAGATTCAATTTGTTGTAGCTGGCTTAGTGGATTGTATGTGTGGACATATTTTATTGCATTACTACTGATCAGTGATTACTTCTTTTTTTATGTTTGCTCTATCATGTAGTAGCTTCCTCATTCTCTTGCATGGTTTGGTTATGGCTGGTGTCCACCATGCCAGATATCTGCGTGTATGGCATTGTGTCTTGTTTTAATTTAGGATTGCATAATCCAAGCATTCCTGGCAGTGTTCATGGAATGCCTGTATAACAGGTTCTGAGGTGTGGCCCATATTTTCCACCTGCACAGGGCCTTTAATGGATTCCACATCAGTTTGGAGGAGTGCAACTTTTGCTTTACACATGTTTTTCACTGTGGTTTTCTGGCCAGGGACTGTGGTCAGGATGTGTATATCCAGTGTGATTACTCTATGGTCTGGTCTTACCAGTGAGCAATACACTTCTCATCTTACCATCCAGTACCCATGTTGCTGATTATCACATCCAGTATGCTTACCCCTCTTGTGGGAGTGGTACGTTGTTCCTGGGCATTTTGGTTTATGGATTCTATGAACTTTTGTCCTACAGTGTTGGAGCTAGTATAATGCTCCCAGTCTATGTCTGGGTATTTTCAGTCACCCAATATAATGTGGTTTGGAGGACTTGATATATTTATGTATTCCAACATAGGCCAGGTGCAGTTCCTGGTGTTGGGATGGCAGTCTGTAGCAGGCTATAAAATGGGGGCAGTTTTAGCCACTGTTACTTGACCATGGCTAGTCCATGCTGCTTCTTGTTGTGGTACCAACATGGGGGTGTGGTTATCCTTGACAATTATTGCTAGCCACCCTCCTTTTGTAGCTTGTTCCATGTTTTGAGGCTGTACAGCACAGTATGAGGTGTAACCTGGTAGTGTTAGGGTGCTGTTGTGAGCCTTGACCCAGTTTTCTGTTACAGCACAGATATCAACATTCTCCACACTGGGTGAGTTTAGACTGCATGCATCTTGCTGTTTAGACTTCTGGCATTGGGTAGCATTACATCTAGGTTCTTATCCCTTCTGATACCTATGGAGGTAGGTTTGTGTTTTGAGCCTTACCTATTCAGGGCACACTGTGGGTAACAGCAGCCTTTGCCAGTATCCATACAGCCTGCACTGATAGGTGCACGGCAGTCCTAGCAGGTGGAGCATCATGTCATGCTCAGCATGTCATCCCAGGCTGGCACACATTGGATCCCCTTTGACTAACTGCAATACTTCAGCCAATTATTGCAATTGATCATCTCATTGTCATATTGTGGCATGATGCTTGGTGAGGGTAGGATGTTAGTCACGGTCCGCAGGTGTGCATATAGTACATGGTGTTACATTACTTAACACATGGCATTCATGCTTCAGGTGGTGCTGCAGGGCTGCCTCTGTCGGATGCACATATTACACTCCCTGTACATGTTTGTGAGCAGGTCATGTCATTTTAGGCATCCCTGTTATTATTTGAGTGAGTCAGAGGGGGTATCATTCCCAGGGTTCCTACTGAGCCAGTGTATGTGCTATGCGTTGCCTCTTTGCCAAGGCCAAGGCATACTGGGCATGCCTTCTTCTGCCTACTGGGGCAGGCTCAGGTTGTTCCTCCTCCGAGTCACGCTCTGCCTGTGATGGCCTTGGCAATGGTGGGGGGCTGTTTGGCCCAGCCCTATGCTGGTCCTGCTGTAGCTGTTTTCGCAAGATCTTATTATGTAGCATAGCACATACCATGACAATTTGGGTACATGTAGTTGGTGTGTACTGCAAGGCTCCACCAGATGTGTCCAGACACCGGAACCGTGACTTGAGCAGCCCAAACACACGCTCTGTTACATTACGTGTTTGTGCATGTGCCTCATTATGGCATTCCTGTTCATGTGTGTGTGCGTTTCTGATGGGTGTCTTTAGCCATGGCTCCAGTGCATAACCTGCATCCCCCACTAGGTGTCCATGTGGGATGTCCCCATTGGCAAATGTCTGGTACAGCTGCGTCAAATGCCAGATGTGGGAATCATGGTAGCTGCCAGGGCAGCCAGCACACACATTCATTATTATGCCCTGGGCATCACACACAACCTGGCAGTTGATGGAGGGGAAGCCCTTGCGGTTAATGTAGGCGCTACCCCGCTCACTGGCTGGTGCTTTGATGCGTATGTGCGTGCAGTCTATTGCACCCACTACCTTAGGGTATTCCGCTATTTGCTGGAAGAGATGCATATTGCTGGCCAATACCTCACGGGCATTGGGGAAATATACATGATCACCGACATGTGCTGACATGGCATCCAGGAACTGGTGCAGTACCCTGGAGGCTGATGCCTGTGATATCCCCATCATATTATCAGTTGGTCTCTGGAAGGTACCTATTGCTAGTATTCTTAGGCCAACACATACCTTGGTTTCCACTGGGATGGGTTCCCCTCTGTTGGTTCTGTGTGTGAGGCGTGGCCTGCACAGCTCCACTATTTGCTGCAGGAGCTCTCTGTCTACTCTATAGCGCTCTACTATCTCCAGCTCATGTAATCCTTGGTAGGTAACCCTGGGCCTGTACACTCTTCTCCATCTCCTCACTGTGGGTTGTCTGGCACCATCTGCATTGTCACCACCCTCAGCAAGTCACCTATGTCTCATTATGACAGCTATGGCAGCCCCTAACATTTCTGCTCTGAGTTCAGCTTTTTCAGTTTTCACTTCTAATAGCTTACTCCTGTCTTGCAGTGTCTCTTGAGAGAAACATCTTGCACTGCTGTTTGCAGAGTTTTAAGTGTTGGGCTGAGCTACTATTCTGCCTGTCTAATTGCCTGCTTCTAATTGTTTTCACCTGCTAGCTCCAGCAGTATTCCCTGCTAGCTTCCTACTAATTCTGTTGCTTCCTTTTTCCTTTCTGTTTCCTTAGGGGGGAGCAGCGTGCATACCAGCAGAAACACGCTCACAGTGGCCTACACGCGTGCACACATGCTTACACGGTTCAGAATCTGCTTATTCGGGTTTAAATGCACGCACACCAGTGCAAATAGTGTTAAACATCTCCCAACACGCTCCCACATGCTCAGTCTGCCTTACACGTGCGCACACTGTCCTACTCTCGCTTCATGGCGTGCACACGTGCGCATGCACGCCCAGCAAGAAACTTTGGTGTATTCAACAGTGTACACCTTCCATTTCTTGACTTTCCCATGCTTATGTCGTGGCACTCCTCTTTCCATGATATGTGTCTGACATCTGTCATGTAACTCTGACCTCCAATAAACTGCATTTCTTTCTGCCATTCCCCCCTGTGATGTCACCTATCTCCTACTCTGTTCCTCCCCCTTATGTATCTCTTACACTACTCAGAATGTACTCATTTGCTATGTGACAGTGGAATTCAGTATCCTAACACTCATTTGCATCAGATTGCCTACTAATGCTTAGTTACATGTCTTAGACTCAGCTTCCCCCCTTAGCAACCACTACACAGTGGCCATGTTGTTTTTGGTCTGCTGGTCCCTGCACTGTAAATCCATGTATTGTATAAAACCCACATTTGTGGGTTTATAACCTTCGTTTTTATGTTTTATATAGTGCAGCCCATTTGCGCGGGGCTGCGCTGCGTTTAAACACTGGCGATCGCCGAAAAAAAAAAAAGTATTTCTTTTTCATATTTGCATTGGGGTACCTTGCCAATGGCCACATATTTGGCCATTGGCATGCTGCCTGACACATATGCACCCTTTATTTGGAGCTGACATGGCTCTGTTGTGGTTTTTGCAGAAACTTACTCAGTTGTCAACTGAGTACATTTCTGCAGCTAAAACGGCTCTTACACGGGCTGCTTTGGGCTTCCTGGATCGCTAATCTACCTCATTTGCATGCTATTCGGCTGCAAGTGAGGTGATTAGCATATCCACGCCCACTCCGTGTAAGAGATGTTTTAGCTAGTCTCTTACATAGACTTTAGGGCTGTTCCTGGATCGCGAAGGCTGCATGGAGTCTTACACTACTCTTAGACTCTGTGCAAGCCTTCGTGAATCCTGCCCATTATCAGTGACCTATATGTACAATTGTGATGTTTTATTACAGTTACCAAATAGTGTTGCATGTGAACATTTAAAAAATTATGCTTTAATAGCAATATTAGAAAAACTCAAGCTACTTGTCTGTCAATCAGTCTTGTTGCTTATTTTATCTTTCCAACATTTCCTGTAACTATTCATCCAGTCTAGGGAGGTCTGAGCTCACATTTCAGTTAACCCTTTTAGCATTTTTCCTTTAATCATCGTTTAGTAAAATGCAGTTATAAAACACTTAATATTATATTTGTGATTTGCATAACTATGCAAACTAAACATTATTTTACAACTAGCTTAAATATTTTTTAACTTTTGATTTCAGTATTTTTTTTATTTATTTAACTGCTTTGCCATTCATTTTACAAAGACTGTTTGAATAATCCATCCATGATTTTATTTCTTTTTAAAATTCAGAACTTTAACTGGTGTGGTGTTACTATACAATTATAAAAATTGTAAAAAAACAAAACAAATCGATATTAGCTTAACTAACATATGTTTATATTTACATTATTTATATTTGCTGTTGTCTGCCTGTTATTCTTGTGCATTGTATTAAAGGAAAATACATGCATGTCAGTCTTGTGACTTTAAATCTTTATACTTATTAACTATTTTTATTTAATTTTTATACACTAGAACTGTTTTGTTTACCTTTTGACTATGCTATGAGAATTGCAGTCATACACTCTACTTTACTGTAGTACTGATAAATATCTTGCTTTAATTGAATGGAAGTTTTAAACATTTGAGAATGATTTGTATTTTACCATCCTACCATGTATGCTTAACCATTTTCAAAACACAAACATATACAATATATCTCTTTTGTACAGATCAGCTGTAGTTTCCTGCTCTTTCCCAATGTATGGAGGAAGTCAGTCTCTGTCAGTTCAGCTAATTTATTTCCTTTATCTCGTAACTGCTATTTGTTTCCTGTAATGTTGCATGGTCTTTCTGAAATTCTTTAGTAACCTGTTCTGCTGAATTTAAAACTCCTATGCACTTTTGAAAAAATGTATGTATAACTTGTCTAAGCTTCCTGAGCTCACTGTGTCTGTCTCTTAGAAGTTTATTACATTCTTTTGCAACAAAATGCACTAGAGGTCCTGCCAGTAACTTTGACTCCTGTTGCAACTCTGAGATTAACCTTTCACATGTGGTGATAGGACATAACTGTTTAACATCTGAATCACACAATAAACATTTGTCATACCCCACATGGTTTTCTTTGAAATACCAGTCAAATATTGTAATACATTTGCAAAATGCCTTACTATCTACCTTCCCTAATAAGGTTTTAAATTTACTAATGTGCTGTGTATACCAACACTGCAATTTACTAAAGCTTAGTTTACTCCTGCACAAATTATGTCTAATAGCATCCATACTAAAAATGTGGCACAGAAAGAAGTCTTACCAGTTAGCAAAAAAACATGTGATCAGGCTGTTGTTGCTGATGGATGGAAATTTTTCAAAGTCACTTGAGAAGCTGGGGAAACACAACAGGCAGCGGACTGCTGTGAAAAGTAGATATCCACCTTTTCTTGGAGAATTTATGTCACTGCGACTGTCCTGGACTTCAGGCTCAATCTGGAGTCAGCTGTCTGAAAAAACTACTGCTGCAAGCTGCATAAACTGGAATACTTCTGTTTAGTATTTACACATACGTAAAAACGTTAGTTACTGCAATTTGACTGAAGTAACCCTCTGCAGGGCTTACCCTTCCCTCTGTGTTCGAATGCAGGTAGGCTCGCCATTGAAAAATTAATTTTTGTTATTGTAGTTACTATGGTGCTGCTTACTGTGATGGATTTGAAGTCTTCTTAAGACACTCAGTCTTGCTGGCTGGATTCTGCTGAAATCAAAATTTGGTTATAGTTGCATTCACAGTCTGTTGCATACAAAAACCTGCAGAATATACACTGATAAGAGAATTTACTTTGCAACATCAACTCAGAGCAGTAACAAATAACTTTTTATAATAAACCATACAGACTAACGTTGCCGCTTCAGGTACTGCTCTACTTTAATTCTCATATAGTACAGATGATGTGAGAGATATAACATTTACCTCAGGACAAATGTGTCCCTACCAATACCCTTAGCATAACTGGATTTAATAAAGACTTTATATATTTTTTTAGTTAAGCACTCCCTCTTGGTTTTGGAAAGATACTGCCTTGATGACGCAAATGATGACACATCTTTTTTTGTGCAAAATCTGATAAGTGCAGAAAAGCACATTTTTAAGGAAACGCCTTGTGAATAAACTTTCTTAGAATAGTATATTTTTAAACTTTCTTAGAAAAGCATATTTTTCAAGGAAACGCCTTGTGGATAAATACATGTCCTGTTGTCCATTCTTTAAAGAAAGCAGATTAGTTTTTTTTTTCTGATATATCCTGTTTTTTTTAGATTCTTGCCAAGTTTGTAAGAAACCAGCTTTCTTGATGTGTGTGTAATACACTCATAAGCAAGTTCCTTATTTTTTTAAGCCACAGTCACTTAGTATGGATGCTAATCACATATTACTAAACTCTGTTTCTGCATTTAAGCAAGCTTTATTTTATAGCTTATTTATGTTGCATATCTGTAGCAAAATTATTTTCAACCTTAAAACCTTGTTGAGCATAATCTTACAATATGCTCATCCTTGAACTCCTCTAACTTATACAGGCAACTGAAGAAACATCACTCCCCTGCAGAAAACCCTGAACAAAAATCTGTCAGTTCATTAACTAAACTTATAGCAGTGTATTCTATGCAAGCAATAATGCCTGACAGGGTATGTTAATGTGTAATTAATGCCCGGCCAGGGGTGTTATGAGGCCCAATGGTGCAGGCTGTTAGAAATATGAAGATATCTGAAATGAACATACAAAAGGAGAGAGGGCACTCACACAGCTGGAACAGATTTGGTCAAAAGAGACCACAGGTGTCAGGGCAACTGAAACTAGGGACAGATATAAAGAGCAAGATTCCACAAGCCTAGCGGTTAATATATCTTCCCTGACTCTAACTAATGAACAGCATGAGGTACTCAGTAAGGGTCTTTCTTTAATTCCTGTTACAGGCTCATCTTTACATGAGGTCCTCATTGACTTAAGACTGTTTGTTCGTAAGATCTCGCTTAGGATTCTTTATAGTAATAATGCTTATAAGCATACTGGCTTTAGGAAGCCTAGCCAGTTTGTTACGATCAACTCTCCTTTGACTGAGGCGTTCTAAAAGCTATGAGAACATGACATTTATGAGCTCATGAGAGAGAAACATCGTAGGATACTCCATAACATTAATAACATTCAGTTTAAAGCACTTTTTGAGTTGATTTCAAATAAGCATGTTTACGTCTACCCTCATGCTTATGGATATCACCAAATATCTTGAAAATATGTCTCTAATGCTAAATGATACTGATACTTATACTGAATCCCATAAAAGTGACATTGATAAGGTTATTCAGAATGTACATAATAGCACTTGTGAACTGTTAATGGAAGTTGTAGTAAGCAGAGATTTGTATGATTACTTTATGGTTGAATTCCCTACTATTCCAATACTATTTCACCATCCTAAGATTCATAAGTGATTGAGTAACCCACCCATGTCTTGGGCCATGAGTGGGTGACTGAACCTTTGTCGCTCTGTTTTTAAAAGCAGTTACACCCTATTATTGATAGGACAAATACTGTACTTAGAGGCACTGTGCATTTTTTGATGCAACTGTTTGATTGGTCTTGCAGAAATAGTATGAATGATGTTATATTGGTTATCATGGATGTAGTATCCCTTTTTACCGTAATTCCTAATGAGGTGGCAATGGACTTTGTTAGGCTGTCTTTGTCTAAGATCTCTGAATATTCCACGGGTCAGATATACCTGATATGCTCATTGTTTGATGTTATACTTAGCAATAATGTCTTCATGTTTCATGACAGCTATTACCATCAGAAGGTCAGGGTGGCTATGGGCACCATGTGTGCAAATAGTTATGCCAACATGATGCTTGCATATTGGGAGTCTCTATAATTTCTAGATAGAAGTAACTTCTTTTTCAGTACATCTCACATTATGTATGGTTTGTGGATTATGTGTTCTTTGTATGGACTGTCTCAGTAGAGAAACTGAATGAGTTTGTGGACTGTTTTACATCAGACCACTGATTTTTTTTAAAGTTCAGATTTAAGCATTCCTGGGCCCTGATACCTTTTCTTAATGTTTATGTCTTGAATCCCTCTGATGGTTTTGATACTCAACCCTATAGTAAACCATGCAAGAACGTTAACACACTGCACTACCAGAGTATGCACCCTAAGTATATAAAGGGTAATGTGCTGAAAGAGAAATTTTATAGACATGCAAGGCTGAACAGAAATGATGAGAATATGCTTTCCTCTAGTGATACCCTAAGTGAGGATTTTCGCTCTAGGGGGTACTCTGAACATGAAACAGAGATGGCGCATCATGAGGTTCTCTCACATAGAAATGATTCATCTAGACCCTATTTTTCTAACTAAAGTGTTCTTAGTGGTAAGACAGAATAATAACAGAAATGATTTTAGAATGTGTGTTACCTATTCAAATGACAGAGGACAAATAAAGTCTACCAAAGCCAAATATGAAGTAAATTTGGCCTCTCAGGCCAAGGACAACCATAAAGTATTCCTTAGCTATGTCCGCAACTTCAAAGGCAATACGCAATTCTGTGCAGAGTTCATTGTAAATAGAGCCACCTATACTAAGCCAGAAGATATAGCAAACCTCCTGGCTGATAAATTCAGCTCCAACTTTACCCGTCTCTCCCCCTCAAACTTCTCTCAGGAAATATCATCAAATATAACTCTCCCTATTATCACTAGGTAACAGGTCCTTAATACTCTCTCTAAGACTAAGAACACTGCATCAATGGGCCCAGACAATATCCAAGGATGCCTTCTAAATAGCATGAAATATGACCTATCAGGGCCTCTGGAATTACTATTTAACAGTAACTGCCAAACAGGCTTTGTGTCTCATGAATGGAAAAAGGCAACAGTCATCACTCTGCACAAAAGTGGGCCATCTACAGACCCTGGAAACTATAGACCCGTAAGGCTCACTAGTATTATATGTAAAGCCATGTAAGGAATTATCATGGAGATGATCAATAGAGATATAGTAAACCTCCAGACACTGGATCCAACCCAGTTTGGTTTCGTTAAGGGCAGATCATGCCTATTCAACCTGGTGGACTTCTTTGAGAAGGTCACCAAAGCAATAGATGAGGGCAAAATCATTCACACTGCCTACCTTGACCTGGCCAAGGCATTTGACACAATACCCCACTTGAGCATTGTTGACAAACTCAAGATGTTAGGTACAAACCCGTATGTCACCTGGTAGATAGCCAACTGGCTCACAGACAGGACCCAGGAAGTTAGAACTGGGGAGTTCACCTCTACAAAGAGGCCAGTCACAAGTGGAGTCTTTCAGGGATCAGTCTTTGGACCACTCCTTTTTGGTATTTACTTCTCAGAAGTAAAGGCCAATGTCAATGGTCTCTGGCTGACTAAATTTGCAGATGATTGCAAACTAGTAGCTGTCATTGAATTCACCCTTTTTATTTATATAGCACCACTGTCTAAACCTACCCCATTGTTTCAACACTTCTGTCTCTTCAACCTATAATTAAACAAAGTTGCTAATTACTTCCCTACTTGCAGTCCCATATATATTTAATAATCAGTTGGTCCTCATCTGGGACTCCTGCTTTCCCTTTTCTCATGTGCTTCATCACTGCCAGCACCTCTCCCCTTCTCATCTCTTATGCATCTCCTTCTTGTCTTTGTCCCCTGCTTCCTGCTCCTGTTCCACCCATTCATCAAGCTTCTACCCCTCTGATTTTCTCAGAGAATACAGATACTCAAAAAGCTTTTAAACTCTAATATTATCTTTTGATTTCCAGAAATCCTCCTTCCTTGCTCTCTCTCTCTACTCCAGCCATACATGCCCTTTGCTACAAATCTTTGAACTTGTTCAGTAAGCATTCACAAAAACTTGTGTGCCATTTATCTTTAACAGTACATACACCAATGGGGAGTTTCACCACTTGCACCCTCTAACTTAATATAATCCACTCTGATATTATTGCATTGTGTGGAAAAAGGGTTTTCTCAATGCAGGGCAATCTCAGTTCTCACACTTGCATGTGTTTTTCTACACATACAATAAGCTGCTGATAATTAAAAAATAAATGAGAACCACTTTATGTTAACAATGCTTTGTAGCGTTTTACTATGACAATGTTGAAGTGGATTCGGTCAAATCCACTTTGATGAAGTCTGAAGGCCGAAAGGCGACAATGTCGAACCCGACATTGTCAAAGTCCAAATCTTGCCCCATCTCGACCCATGTTAAAGCCTGTTCTGAGGTCGAATTTAAGACATACTTCGACAATGTTAGAATTTGACTTTGTCAATTTCGCAGATGTGGATCGATGATACCATCATTTGACCACGTCCGTTTCAACATTGTCATAGTAAACCCTTTGTAGCACATAATTTGAATGAATGGGTTTGGAACATGCCTTTTCACTTGCAATTAATCCCATAACCCAAAATTTCAATATGCTGCTGTCATTTACAGCTGCTGCAGCCATTGTCACTACAGTAAACACACAAACAAATAAGTAAGTAAAGAAAATGAATCATTACTGTGAACATGTGTGCTGTCCATACTGCCCATGGATGTGTATGGTGTTCTGTCAGTACTTGTAAGAAAACCTGCAAGAGAAAAAAAATGTCATTGAAGATTGAGAGCATCCATTGCTACAGACATCTTTGGAAAAGCACTGACACTGATTGCCCTGGGTAACTGATCCCTAAGCTAACCACACACCAGCACTCATTTTGTATTAATCAGGGTAACATGCATTGCAGCTAATCCTATCAACCAAAATAAACTAAAGCTGATAAATGGAAAATGAATGAAAGAAACAACTCTGCAGGCTTCAGTAGGTAGATCTGTAGGCCACATACAGCCTGCAGGCCTTGAGTTTCAGATTACTGCCTTAGGCCTCTCTCCAGGTAACTTTGACCTAGAGAATTTCTTTTTAATGTTCTGCTTGCCAATTATCAAGCCTCCCCCACTGCAGCAAGGCCCCTTCTCCCCTACCAAATAAATTTCACCATTCTTGTTGCAAGAAGTCTTTTGTAGGTAGCTGTGAGGATATTTATCCCTTCCATCTGAAAACCATCAGATCATACTTCATTACAGTCTAATTGCACATATAATGGTTTGCCAGAACCACCCTGTACACTATCCTGACTGACAGTCTGTTGGCCCATATGGGAGATTTAACATGAGGAGAATAAATCTAAAATGACTTCTCTGCTTAGTGTAGCAGAAGCATATCGGCATCAAGCAGGAATGGAAATCAAACCAGAAGTAAATAAAAATCAGACAGCAACTGAATGTGCCAAAAAAACAAAAGAAAGAATATAAGGTGAAAAACCAGACGAGAAGGCAAGAAATGTGGAAAATGCATAAATATAGTTGCAAGTATAAAAAACTTCTGGAAGAACCTCATGTTGATCAGGAATGAATGCAGGAATGGTTAAGGAAAGGCAAATTCAAACCAAGAGATGAAAGGTTAATATTGACGGCACAAGATAGCAGGCTACATACACATTGGTTTACAAAGTCCATTTAACATGTGGGAGAAACAGACAAATCTAGGTTTTGTTAACCAGAACTGGAAACAGTTGCACTCCTCATTGCTAGTTGTCACATACTAATGGCAGAAGAATTGTATGCTGAAAGGCATAATAATGTGGCAAGACTGTTGCACTAGGGTTTGTGCAAACGTTATGGTACTGAAGTGGCTAAAAAACACTGGAAACATGAACCACAAAGCATCATAGAAAACAATGAAGTCTACATCACATGGGATCACCCATTATCAACAGTTCAAAAGACAGATGGTAGAAAACCAGATACTGTGGTCCATGAAAAGAAGACATTGATCATTGAAATTGCTGGACCCAATGACTACAGTGTCTTGCATACAGAGAGACACAAAGTCATAAAATATCAGGATTTGTAGGCAGAAATGAGAACAATGAGGAAGAAAGATACCCAGACAGTTCCAGTAGTATTAGGAGCAATGGGTGTTATAAAAAAGAATCTACAATCGTATTTAGATATGTTACCAATACATGTAACCCCATATAAATTGCAGAAGGAGTCATTACTGGGCACACTGCGGGTGCTGCGAAGAGCACTTCTGGCTGACATCAAAGACTGAAGCAATACTAATTTCATGAACTTTAAATGTACTTTGACTAAGGAATGGGGTCCATTACAGTCATGGTATTAGAAACCCAAAAGACTTGGAGAAATTAAAAAAGAGAGATTTAATAAGGCAACAAACCCTTACTGCAGCATCAAAACTCAATGAATGGTTACCATATTCCAGTACCATCATTTTGTCCTCCAGTCTGCTGATTGGTCTGCAGTGAATCCCTTAGTAATTCAGCCAGCTGGACATTTCTGTTAAGCCCTAAACCTCAAACCAAGTTGTGATATAAAGTGCAACATCACCATGATTATCTAGCTCCCTTCCCCAAAATGTACATGTTCCCAAACTCATTCCCCCTAAGAGGTGCAATCACCAGCATGGGACACCAAGCTGATGTTGCCCAAGTCAATGTCCAATGACAAGCCTCCTCTTGTTGTGAACAATCCAAGAAAAGCACAGAAGTGACCTCATCAAGGTTGTACAACCCACACAAAAGTAGAATAAATGTAAAACAAAGGCAGCAACCACCACAAGATGAGAATCCAAAATTGAATCAGTCTGTTTAAAAAACACTTAATAAAAACAATAATATTACAAACTGTGATGAGCGTTTTTGGGCTAGTGCCCTTCATCAGATAGTTTGTTAATGGCGAAAAAAATGCTTTTGTACAAAACATTAACCAATCATGGATCAGTACTTAACTCACCTTCTCCTCATGGCTGATTTAAGGGGGATTATATCATTAAGTCCCGGAAATCTGAGTGCTGTAAGCTCTATAATCCACATGGATTCCTGATATTCTATTTCATTAATCAGGTCGCCTCCCCTAAAACTTTTGTGTATATTCTGTATGACACTAAATTTAAAATCATGTCCCGGATTCTGTGGAATGTGTTGATATAAAGCATTGTGTTCATTCTGCAATCTAATGGAAGACAAATGGTTTAGTATCCTATTCTTAAGCATGCAGTTAGTCTTACCTACATAAAAACTTACACATGCTTTACATGTAGCAAGGTATATTACATTCATTGTTCTACAATTGGCATGTGCATGAAAATCGTATATCTTCCCAGTACTGGGATGTACAAAAGTTGTTTCCAAATTAATATATGTACATGCCTTGCAGGATCGACAAGGTCTAGTGCCCTTCTGTCTAGGTATAAAGCCCGGCCCCTTTTTTCCTTCATGGCATAACAGATCTTTTAAGTTTTTATTTCTCCCAAACCCAAAACATGGCTCTTCCCGCACCATCTTCTCATCTGAGAGAAGGATCTTCCAGTTTCGTCTTACTATATCACAGACTCCGTGTATATTATTGTTGTAAGTAAACATAAGCCTTATCTTGTTTTCATGCATTTGAGGGTTATTAGCTCTATTTTCCTTCACACTGCCATGAGCTAACCAAGGACGAATCCTGCCTTTTCTATCCTGAATGACCTGCTCTACCCTGTGTTTGTCATACCCTCTCATGATAAAGTTATGCTTTAAATTCTCTGCCTCTGCTTCAAACATGTCTTCCTCCGTACATAACCTAGAAATCCTACCTATCTGCCCTGCCACTATATTGTCAAAAGTAAATCTGGGATGCATGCTATCTTGTCTTAACAAGCTGAACACAAAAACAAACTGGTAAAAAATAAACAGCAGAAACCAAAGAACCAAATATCCAACAAATGCACCGAGTAGTAGATGTTTGCTTAAACACCGAACACTGTACACATCTCTTAAAATACATGTTTAATTTGAAGCACTTTTTGTTGCTGTTGTACAGCAACTTCTTCAGAAAAAGTTACACCAATTTCAAACAACCTTGTTTAAATAATAACACAGTCACGTGATACTAGCATCAGCTGATATTCACATCACAACATATTTTCCACATAAAGTATTTTAGAACTGGCTAAAGCAAGTTAACATTTATACTACTTTAACAAATCATCAATAAAATTCCTACACAAATAAAAAAATAATAAAATATATATATATATATATATATATATATATATAGTACATCCTTCTCTGATACAGAAAAATAGATACTAAAATACTGTTACTATTTAAACAAGGTTGTTTGAAATAACTTTTGTACAGTGTTCGGTGTTTAAGCAAACATCTACTACTCGGTGCATTTGTTGGATATTTGGTTCTTTGGTTTCTCTTGTCTTAACAAGCTATTTCTCTAACATTCTTTTCTGTACAGGGTGGTCTTAAAATCCTCCTGATACTGTATGATCCTCACATCCAGAAAATCTAGCTCAGTATTAGTGTCTCATAGAAAACTTTAAAAATGTAGTGATAGATTCCAAGTAATTCACGAATGCCATTAACTCATCCAACCCCCCCCCCCCACAGCAAAAAAATGTTGTCCACAAAACACTTGTAAAAGGATAACTTATCTGATTTTTCATGATGCCGCCCTCATACATACTGTTTCTCCCAAAAGGCCAAAACTAAGTTGGCATATGTATTGGCACAAGCGATGCTCATGGCTACCCCTTGTACCTGACGATAATAATTACCTTGCCAGGAGGAAATTTTGTATTCCAAAACTAATTTTAACAACTCAATAATGAGTCTGCTCTTGTAAATATCAAATGAGCATAAATCACCTATCATTTGTGACAAAGCTGCCACACCATAGTCATTACTTATCATGGTATAAAGATTCTTAACATCTAATGTTACCATAACATACATCTTCCCAACCCCTTTAGCACTGATATATTCATTCTGGGTTGTTAGAAAATGCCCTGTATCCTTCAAAAATGATGTTACATGTATTATATAACAGGTCTTAACATACATACATTCCACTCAAATCGAGATGTTTTCTGTCATCAATACTCTACCAGATACTATTGGCCTTAATGGGGGATTATTTGGGTCTTTATGCACCTTGGGTAGAGCCTTAAAGACAGGAATGGTTTGGGTGTTCTATCCATAAGAACTTAAATAGGTGGTCTTTCATTAATCCTGTATCTCTCAGGTCCCCTAGCTTGTGTCTAATCTTGGTTATTAAGGTGTTAACACTAATGGGTGATAACTGTGCGAAGGTGGAGGTATCTGATAACAGCTCATTCAGTTTACCGTGATAGAACTCTTTATTCATGATGACGACCGCTCCCCCCTTATCAGCAGGTTTAATGATTATTTGCGCACAGCTTTTCGGGGCTTAATGATGTAATCCCCCTTAAACCAATCCTGGGAAGAAGGCGGGTTAAGTACTGATCTATGAATGGTTAATGTTTTGTACAAAAGCAGTTTTTTCGCTATTAACAAACTATCTGATGAAGAGCACTAGCCCCAAAGCACTCATCACAGTTTGTAGCATCATTGTTTTTATTCAGTGTTTTTAAACAGACTGATTAAATTTTGGATTCTCATCTCATGGTGTTTGCTGCCTTTGTTTTATGTTTATTCTTGTGAACAATTGCTGAGCAGAAGCCAATTGTCCCCCAACCATCATGGGCAAGCTGTAAAGAGCTGCTCATTACCGTACCTACTGCCTGGCTACTGAAAAAGGTTGTCTGGGTCATTGTAAGGGCTTTATCCCTTCACCTCTACAGCCAGGCTTAATATAGAGCATTGTGATAACACTATAAAATCACGTCCTATAGTACATTACGTGCTTTCACTGAAAGATTTATTTCTTTACTGCAAAAAAAAAGCCTGAAATATATTCATAACAAAGAATAAAAAAATGGATTATTTAGTGAGTTCTGTAAGACAAGTGAAAGTAATGAAGACTACAGTAACAAATATTAAAAAAATAAGACTAAGCAAATATGCAATTAGCTTACAAAACACAAACATGCATACACACACACACACACACACACACACACACACACACACACACACACACACACACACACACACGCACAGTGCACATATATGCATATGCATGTATGTGCTCATGCTCAGGCACTCACACATACAAGTTATGTACTCAGAGATAGATGTATATGTTCATAAGCATGCAAACACATACACATAAAATGTCTGCAAATATGTATGAATGCCACTCAGTCGCAATACAGAAATTGTACCACAACATATTGTTAACAGTCCTTAGTTTCACAGATTTCACAGATGATTTTTACCATGGTTAAGTGGTGTTTCACAGATTTCACAGATGATTTTTACCATGGTTAAGTGGTGTTTCACAGATTTCACAGGTGATTTTTACCATGATTAAGTGATGCCTTCTGGGGTGACTCAATAATCTAATCCATGCATGTACTTTTATCCACAAAAATCTTACTGCTGTAGCCACTAACAATATTATTACCTCAACTTTCATCAAACATTTCCAATATCTTTCATTCAAATCTCTCTAATCAAAAGGACATTGAAACATCAAGGTTTATTTGGCAAATACATTTAAAATAAATATCAATGTGGAATGTACCAAAACATCCCTTTTATGAAGTGCATACCTAAAATGCCTCTGTTCCTAGGAGGTTAACAAAATTTACTCCATAATTTATCTTTAAGTAATTATATAAGCAGTGATATACATGAGCGCTAGCAAGTGTTTGTGTGTGCATCCATCTATTCTCAACCCCTTTTTCCTATTTTGCACATGGGGTCGGGGTGTCACTTTCAAGAGTGAAAATCATCTCAAGCCAAGGTTTACATCACCAAGTGACTAGCCCTGCCAAAGTAATTAATCCATTCCACTCACTCAAACCTGTGACCAGTTTAGAGTGTCTAATCCACCTAATGTATGCCTTTGGAATGTGTGAAGAAACCAGAGCACCTGGAGGAAACCCACACAACCACAGAACTGCAAAGAAGGCACCCCAGCTGAGAATCAAACCAGAGAACCTCTTGCTGTGAGGTGATAATTCTAACCACTGCACCACGTGTGTGCATCTATATATTAATATATATAGATATACATACACAGACACACACACAAACACGAGAACACGCACATGCATACACACATACACACACATACACACACACACACACACACACACACACACACACACACACACACACACACACACACACACACACACACACACACACACACACGCACACACACACACACACACATAAATATGACTTGTCAATCACATTTCATTACATCCCAATTCACTGGCATATCTATTTATCTATTTATAGCTAGAGACAGAGGGAGAGAGACTGAGAGATGTGAGGAGTATGTAGCTATAGCTATATGTAAAATGACTATTCATAAACCAATAGTGCTTACCATGTGTTTTAGCTCAGATGGAAAAAAGAGTCTGCACCATTTAAATATGACTGTCAAAAGCTAAAAAACAAAGAACATAATGTGAGGAACAGTGAACAGTATGATTTGACATAAGAAACTATAACCGCAGATACTAAACTGCTCACTGTATTTATGTTCTATGTATACTGTGAAATTGTCATGATGCTGTTGTCTGTTGAGCTTATAACAACTGGTTGCCAGGGAAATGCACTTACAAAAGCAAATAATTTTGCATTTGTGCCTAGATATTTTTTTTTCATTTATTGAGGACAATGGGTGTGTTAGTTCCAAAGTACCACATGAAAATCTGGTTCTTCATGTTCTAAGTTGTTATTAATCTCAACAAGCATTTTGTAGATATCTTTTCATAATCACATGTATATTGCTATGGTGCATGCGTACACATTTTTGATTTGTTTCACATGAAATGTAGCTTAAAACTAAATTTTGCATTTATTTGCTTCTGTTTTAATAGGTTCACTCTGAAAAGTAAAAAATGTACTTTGTGTTTATTTGTTTCTGTTTTACTAGCTTCAGTCTAAAATAATGAGACATTCAAGTCCAGCTTTATATTGTTTTATGTTATTAAAAGAAACATATATCATAATTCTTTAATGACGGTTCACTGGTGCAGCAGCTTGTGTTGTTGCCTCACAGCATGAGGCTCTCTGGTTCGATTTTCAGCTAGGGTGCCTTCTTTACAGAGTCTGCATGTCTTCCCTGGATTCATGTGGGTTTTCCCCGGGTGCACCAGTTTCCCCCCACTTTACTAAGACATGTGTCGGGAGCATTTCTTCCTGGGCATCTGCTGAAAATTGTCTCATTCCTAGTCGGAATTTCTTGGTAAACAAATGTTAAGTAAATAAATTTTATTGTTTTGAAAACAATAATTAGGACAGGGTAAAACCATCAAGATAAAGAAAGCCATATAAGAAATTAAATATGTGAGCATTATTAATAATTCCAAATTCAATGAAAGTGGAGGTTATCTACAGAATACATGAAATTCAGAAACTTCTTTGAATGGCATTTAAGGTAAGGTAGGGGAGCAGTTTCAAACAAATTGAATCATCTGGTTTCCTCAAAAATATCAAACATTCCAGTTCAAATGTAAAAGATTGCAGCTGAAAGAATCTAGGTCAATGTAGGTATCATATATGACATTGCTCAGATCACACTATGATCAAACTCCTTACCCCACTAACATCCCTTCAGAGAACATAAAATACTTTTCATATGGAAAGAGAAATATTAACAAAACTAGAGGCCAGACTCATTAACCCCTACACTAAATGTACACTAAGTGTACATGATCTGTATTCAAGAACATCCTTGCCACATTTTTGTGCTTTCTAGTCACTCAGAAAGATTGCACTGTGTACATGTAGTCTACAATTTGTGGTAACCTTTATGAATCCTTTAAATAGCCAGACAAGGGAGCTGTAGCTGACCAAATAAGTAAATCCAGAAAATAGAAATAAGTCTGCTCAAGTGGACGGCTTCAGACTCTTTAATGTTAAATGTTGAAAAAAGCACATAAAAACATATAAAAATCAAAAGTAAAGCAGGAGAGATGAGCACTTTCACATCATCAAAAGATGCTTCATCAGATCTAAAGACTGCAACACAGCAGCACTACTTAATCAACTCAAAATTAGCCCCTGAGATCATGTGACCTCAGGACAGTTTCAAAGAAACATTTTCATTTTCCAGAAATTGCATGCAGTAAAATAATCCATTTGGTTTCCAAGTCCTCAGTGCTTGTTCTCACATCACCACCCCTAATATGAGGCATAAAAACTTCTAGCACCAATAAGTTAAAAACATAATTAGAGCCTTCATTTTTCACATGTTTACCAAGTGCATTTCTATCATCACATCTATTCATACTGTAAACATTGTCCCTAATCCTATTTCTAAAATTAAGATTTGTCTTTCCAACATAGTAGTATTTACATACAATGCACTCAGCAAAATAAACAACATTCTACATATTACAATCAGCATAAAACTTACAGTAAAATCTGTGGCCAGTAACTGGATGTAAGAAGCAGTTACATTCAGTGATATACAAACAATACAGTATTGAATGAACAGATTCGGAACATTGTTAA
Organism: Protopterus annectens; assembly: GCF_019279795.1. NCBI lineage: Eukaryota > Metazoa > Chordata > Ceratodontiformes > Protopteridae > Protopterus > Protopterus annectens. Next base: position 691,728,246 of record NC_056750.1, read on the forward strand.
CGCTGTTATGTCTAACGTTTATATTAAGTCTCCACTTGTGTCGGATGAATGTGCCTCAGACAAGTATAAAAAGTGCACTAGTTTGTACCTATCCGATTGAAGAAGTCTTGATATCAGTATTACCTTTCAGTAATGGATGAGCCTGTCTCCTGTTTAAATATAAGGTATAGCAGTTCACTTTAAGCGTACTTTTATACGAGCTTAAAGGTATTTCTGTTTTATAATGTAGACGTTCTAAGTGCCATACGTTTGTTACATTGTCTAGTGATAACTCTAAGTGATAGTAGGTTTTGTACATGCATTTTAATTGCTGATACGAAGAGTTTGATTCATTTTCACTATTGTCTTTTTATTTTTCTTTAACATGAAGGGGATGGTCCACAGTTAATTGCTGAAGTTACAGCATGTTAAGTTATGGACCAATCACAGATAGTAGGGGTATGTTTAGTACAGCACCTCCGAGACATGTTTTTACTTGCGATACCATTTGTCCGATACTGATTATGTTAGAAGTTTTGATTGGGGAGATTGTGTTATTTTCTAAATAGCTGTAGAGACACCAGATGTCTATTGGTAGGATGGGTTGTGTTTGTAGCTCTGATTGGCTTGGATAGATTTAAAAGACTTTTAACTGCTATATTCTGAATAATTTGAAGAAGGGTGGAAGCCACCCAAAAGCACACTCATTTTTATTATTTTTATTTGTACACAAGTATGCTTCTAATAAATATGTTTTATGTGCATAGCTGTGGTGATTGCAGTGGTCATTTGTTGGATATATGTTTATTTTATTGATAATAGCTTACATGAATTCTCAAGGAAAAGCTTACTTAAAAGTTCACACATATTGTATGTTGTTAGAATATTATGAAATCTAACCCCTCAAGGCCTTATAATTATATATTATATAGGCAGTAATGCACAAAGTATGCAAACTAGATGCAATACATGCAAAAAAAGAACATTGTGTTATATCTTGAATTTCAGTTTAGATTTACTATGATTAACCACATCCTGCTTAGTCAAGATGCATTTAACTGCTAACAAAGCATTGCACAAACATATTGGATACAAAATATTGTATCACAGACACAGCTACCTTATCTTGTACTCGGTAGCATTTTTCCATCTGGCACCCCAAAACTGTAAGCTAAGGAAAAAAATGGTCCATTCGCCAACTGAAGCTCCTAACCTTATGAGCACTAGATCCTGTTTCTATATCTCGAAGATGAAGAACAAAAAATAGGTCCTAATCTTTGTATTCTTCAAGCAGTAGTAAGCCTCTTGATATATAACAAGTTGATTTCTACAACTTATATCACTCACAGAGCATCATACATAAATTAATACCAGTATTACACCTCTGACTGATTGTCATCTAAGGATAATGCTCCCTAACATCTTGCACTTGGGGCAGCTGCAGCCTTTACCCTACCCTAGCTACACCTACAATCCAAAGTAACACAGAAAAAAATGTTGCCATTTCTTTTTTCAGGAATGCAATCCCTCCTGCATAACCCTGATGTGGGGTAAGCAGCAAAATAACCAGTCTTAATACTAACTCCAGGGTTGCACAAACATGGCGAAATAGGAAAAGGTGGGGAAACAAACAAACACCTTTCCCCTTTCTCCGTTTCTCCTGTTACCAAAATTAAAATTCTAGCATTTGTGATAACATAACATAGACATGTACATTGCATTAGCAACAGAAACTACCATCCTTTCAGCTTTGACTGTTTGTGCCATGATTATAAGTGATAATACAAAAAGAGGTACTCTCTGTCAACCTAGTCATATTTAACTGCTGAATCACTTTGAATTCATTGTAGTACACACTGAAGTCATTCCAGTGTGCCCTAAAGTTCTACCAAAACCCCTTGAAATCATATCAGCACACTCTAAATTGGCATGGGTTCTCTTTTAAAATAAATGTAATGTTCACTAAAGTTACGACAGTTTCCTACTGAACTTCTCTAGTATGGTTCCGCTATGGAAAAACTAAACCCAAACCATCAGAATGCGTCTGCTTGTCCTATACTGCTCAAAACCTACTCCCCTTAGTACAAAACCTTTTAAAAGTACAAAAGGGAAAACAACTACTAGCAGATACACAGACCCATAAATAATAAATAATGTTTTTGTGGTGGTCAGCCTCCCTAAACCCTCATATGGGGCCTTTAGCACCTCCCACCATCATTATTTATTATCAGTCTGATATGCTTGCAACTTGAGGAAAGTGTTAACAGTAAAATAAAACAGACTAAAATTGCTTCACAGACTGCCAGTGCCCAGGACAGCAAAATATCTGAATTCACATCAGATACTCATACACAACATAATAACATATAGTGAACAATTACATCTGGGGAAAATACCAACCAAGCATACTCAGTCAAAACACAATCAGTTACGTGTTAAGCAATTGCATATAAACCCTATATTGTGCCCAAAAATCACTTCAGTTACATAATGACTCCACATCACATAGAAATCAGTTCAATGTTCCCTAAAATCACTTCAGCGTGTTCTGATATCACTCCTGCACATTGTGAAAGCTGTCTAGTATACACTAATGTCATCCAAATACCTTCTGGTATCACTTCTTCATGCCAATAAATCACGCAAGTGTACACTGAAATCTGTTCAGTAGTCCATAAAATCACTCCAGTACACAATGACATCAACCCAATGAACCCTGAAATAATTTCTGTGCACTGTGACATCACTCACTCCCTTACACAATAAAATAAGTTCATTGTGCAGTGACATCACTCCTATGCAACCTAACCTCTGTAAATTTTGGCTTACTGAAATCACTTCACTGCTCTGTGACATCATTCATCTGCACACTGAAATCAATGTAGTGTAGTCTGGAAATACTGCAATACAGACCAAACTTGTTCTATTTACATTGAAATCAGTCTGACATACACTGAAATTGCTCCAGTGTATGCAGAAATACTTGTAATGCACACTGATATTTTTCCATTGCACCCCAAAGCACAGCAGTGTGCTCTTAAATTATTTCACTATAGAAGGTTTTAAAGAGATGAAGTTCAAAGTCACTTTTTGCATACCCTGTTAAGTCATAAAGAGATGGTCTTTTTCCATAGTTCTGGGCATATGCAGAGTAAGTTAAAGTATTACAGTCAGAAGATTAAAGGCAGGATGTGTTATAGATGTAATGGATATGGTAAAGAAAACCATGTGAGGATCCAAGATGGAGGCCAGACTCCTCACATCCTTTTAATGAAAAACTGCACTACGTCTGAGTCTGGCGATAAACATGGAAGAATTGTTCAGTATTTATTTAGTACTGTAGTGAGAAAGTTGTGTAAGGCAGAGAATTATAAAGAAGTATTGAAAATCAGTGAAGAGAATGTAGAATGTAAATGAAAAGCAAGCAGAAAGTGCAGTATATTTGTGATGGATGTAATTATGAAAATCCTCACCACCAGGGCAATTTACCAATCAGCAATACTAAAAGTACTTCAATACTATCTCTTTCAGGACCTCCACAGCAGAACTTTTTACTTATATCTAATATACATAAGCCTTAAACTCTGCTGTCTTTTACCAAAACATTCTTTATGTCCTGTAATACTCTTTCAAAACCTATAATTTACCATATCACTTTAAATATTTCTGTACTAGTAACTTCAGTTATTCTACGCAATGTGAAGATCATGAACAGAAATACAGATAATTTTTTTTCATGTTATTATGCTACACAATTCTGGAATACTGGAATACTGCACTATCTGGACTAGGGCTTTCACTAGCTTTACTGTTGACAGCTAGAAAGCAGAAAATATAGTACTCAATTCCTCTCTCCTTTGTAAGTAGATTTTATTTCTTTTTCTCATATTATGCTATCTCCATGCACATACTTAATTGCAAAATGTTATTTTCTGGTTGATTTTCTCTCATTTCAAATATTGTACACTGTCTTTATAGTCTTTATATTCTGTGTATTATAAATTTTGTGGAGCATTTCTCCCTTTATCTCCCTGAAAAGGTTCTTTGCTGCTCAGTTGAACTTTCTCGCTTAACAATTTCAAAGTAAATGAAAATAAATAATGCAAGGCAAGACTTCTAATAACTGTGATTGAAAAATACTCAACAGAGTGCTATATGTGCATTATTAGACTATTCTGGCAACCAAGTATCATAATTTGTTTAAATAACACTGATACAACAGTTCGTAAATCTGTAATAAATACTTCCTTTTCAAATGGTAATGCTTAAAGACATTAATTCTACTAATCCATTATGTAGTTTGTCTTTTATATGTCTAGGAATGGTTAAAAAATGTGCTGTGTAAAAGCAAATACTGTGTATGCTCCAGCACTATTACAGTGACAAAGACATCACAGCTACTGTGCAAAGCTAAACCAAAGGTATCTTGGATGACCATACTGGTTTATTCACTGGTTTAAGAAAAAGGCCGGGAAAATATCCCATAGAAATAAAACCCCATGGAGTATATGTGGCATGTGAGTCATAAGAATGCGTATGATCCTAAAGGTGTATTAGATGTACACAGTGTGGGGCTTCGTTCATTGAGTTTAATCTAGTATCTAGTGGAGAAAAATAGCTTAGTATTTGGCATTCTATAAAGTATCTTTTCTTGGTTTAAAGATCAGGGAAACCATACCCAAAGAGGAACTTTTCATTAAAAACTAGATCTCCCACCACAATAAAAAAACGGTCTCATACAAACTGATAGTTTTCTTTCAGTTTGAGCCCTGCTGACATATATTGATATATTGCCTAGTTTTCTAAAGAATGTTTGCATATTGTCTAAATAACACTGTAATAAATGCAAGGCATGGGCTCATATGACTTTGTAAAATTGTTATAATGTCCTGAAATTATTTTCAAGCAGACTTATCAAGTAATAATAAACTACACAATAGTCCACACATATTAGCAATAATGAAATTTTGTTTTCATATACATGACCATTTCTTCACCATTTCACTATTTCATTTTAAGTCAGGGAAGCTTTTGACAACAGGAACAAAAAAGTACAGTTGTATAACAACGTACATTAACAGCAGACATTCAAATAGATCAGTGCCACGGTAGCCAAAGCTATATGGGTTATATCCTGCCCAGTATATGACAACTAGTCAGCATCGGAAGCTCCAGAGGACCTTCCATTTGCCCTAACTGCTGAAGGGCTCAAGAAGAGCCACCAAAGTGACATGTCCTCCCATCCTCTCTGTTGTTTCCACCTTGGGTGAGTTTCAGTTACTTTTGAAGAATGGACTTTGATTTTATATATATATATATATATATATATATATATATATATATATATATATATAAATATATATAGAGAGATAGATATAGTTAATGATTTTATATTTTGGGCGTATTTTTAGATTTGGTATCGTTATTCTGTAGTTTGTTCTATATGTAATTTTGTTTCAGTTTACTAAGGAGTATGTAATTCTACATCTTATTAGATGATGCAGGTTCTTGTTATAAGATGGATTTTCTTCACAAAGTTTCTTTCACATCATCCACCCTACAATTGGGCCTATGTCATGTCATCAGACGGCCACACTGTTGAACGCATCATCTTGTTGACAATGCAGGCTTTTGAATCATTCTGACTGAGATCGCGTTATGGTAGGGATCAGGAAATTTGCTCTTTTCCCCACTATAGTGCAATCTTAGAGTTGGCATATATAATTAGCAGGAGGTGTGGAGGTACATCCCCCCACATGGGGAGATTTGACGGCCTGCATTGTCGAAGAGATGACATTCAACAATGTGCTCATTCAATGGTATGACATAGATCTCCCCTACAGTCTCCACACACCTACACAATGTGTGCAACCCACACAAAGTCCACTGCCTCAGCAACTTGATATGCTGAATCTCAGCAGCTGGACAAAAACACACAGCCCAGCTTCCTACCCCAGCTAATCCATACAGTCCTTTCCATTCCAAATTCAGGAGTTAGAATCAGATCCCATGATATTCACTATTCCTTGCTGATTTTCTTCTCCTTACCCCTACCCCAGAGAGACTCTCAAACCTCTCCCTCTGACACATTCTGACTGACTAGTTCATCACACTTTTGAGCTTAGATGGGGATTATTACTTTAATCCAAACCACTGTAATGCAATTTGATTTTAGCACCATTCTGTTAAGAAATGCAGTAAAGAAATACTGTTACACTGGCAAGGGCACTGATTCAAATAAATCTAAAAGATTTGAGGAGAGAAAAGGGATTCTCTTACACTTTAGTGGCTCAATAAACTTTCCAGTTTGTTCATCTGGGCTGTGTCTTTATGTTCATTTATTCAGTGTTAAGACCTACAGCACAGTTATAGGCTCTAGCTCAGACAGCATGAACCTGCCAAAGTAGGGCATTGATTATGATACGGCTTGTAAAAGCAGCTGCAGAAAGGATTCTCTCAGTTAATACCTGTACGCTCTAACCTCCCATCAGCAGTATCTCTTCTTTTTTCTGTCATCCATTGTATATTAATTCCAACATTATGTTGTCCTTTTCCTGCCTAAGATAATAGTATGCAAAAAAAACCTGTATAAACTATAATGTGACGTTTCCTGCTTTTAAAGTCCTCTGCTTCCCATATTTGCTTGGTATTTCTGCTGTTCTGTTCTTTTCCTTTAATCAGAGAGCTGTATCCCCATTCAGTTTTAACTTGCCTTTCTCTTGTGTAAATGAAATATATGTTAGGCAGCATTCCACTTAAGATTCTTTGTGTATTTTGTTTCTGCCCCAGCATCCTGTCACTACTTCTTGGGAAAGACTAACAGTCTGGCAGAATTGTACTTAAATTTATTTATTTATTTTATTTATTTAACATTTATTGACCAGGAAAGTCCAGCTAGGACAGAGCCTATTTTCAGTGGAGATCTGGGAAGACACTCTCCAGACTCATGTCTTTGGACACTGGTGGGCATTACTCTCCAGGTTTTAGAGGGCTTGACACTTTGTGGCTCTGTTTCTCTCCCTAATGCCTTTTTGGTGGTCATAGCTTTATCCTTCATGTATATTTTCTTTTTGATTCCCTTTTTGACTTGCTATCCCTCCATTTTGACTATTTTTAACAATTTCTAGTGAAGTATTTAAAAGGCAGAAATAAAAACAAAGCTGAGGAGAGAAGATAAGCAGATGCTGTCACAGAAATATATGAAAGTGCAGTCATGTAGAGTAAACTAAAGGGAATAAGTGGGAGATGCAGCCATGGAGACCAGGACAGGGAGAATGAGGCCATGGTGGGAAATGGGTTTAGATTACAACGACAAGTGATGAACAGGAGATCAAGGCAGATGGCTCTGTGCAGGAGCTACTACATAATGGGTGCAGCAGAGAAGAGAGCAGGGAGATGAACCAAGCCACATGGGATAGATATGGGGGTACAGGGCAGAACAAAATGGATCTAGCTCGTACATATAGCACAGGGGGGGGTGAAAGGGCCCCGGTGCATCATGTGGATGGAGACAACCAACACAGACAGTAATGAGAATGGTCAAGTGTGAAAAAGGAAGGTGAAACATTGCTAAGAGTAGATTTAGTGATAATCTGCAGGAAGAGAAGGGTACTAGATCAAATGTGAACACAAAAAATAGATTTTTTTGTTTGATGCAAGGAATACAGGTGACACCAGATTGTAATAAAACTGCTCTTGTTTAGATAAAGCAAGACATCTGAGGAGTTTACCAAGGTAGTCACAAATAGGGATGTGAACAGTTGTTATTGTGTATGTACACACTAATATCCCTTTGGATGTGGAAGAAACAAGGTCAGGGAGGTGACAAAGAAATCTAAGGATAAGGGGTTCAAGGCAGCATTCTCAGAAATGCTGCCAGTGTCAGCACCCAGCATTCTGAAGGAAACATCTATGTACTATGACTGGCCGTGGCAGAGGAAAACATAGTAGGGCTTTGGACTGGCAGGAGGATAGGCACACCTGTCAGAGAGAGAGAGACTAGCTTCATGGCAAGAACAGGCTCCATCTTTGCCCAGAAGTTATAGCTGGGTTGAAAGTGTATATTTCAATGACAGCACCTTTAAGCTATTCTGGAAAGGGGTGGTTTCGCAGAAGTAGAAAGGGGTAGATATTCAGAGAGTAGACAGAAGGAAAACCCTAGTAACAGAAGTGCAGATAGTCTTGGTAGGAAGATGTAGGAGCTCCAGCAGTGTCATACATTGGTAAGCATTGCTGGCATCTCAAAAACATGGGCCAATAATAAGAAGGGGTGAGACATGGAGATTTGTTTATATTGGTTCTTTAGGAGTAAAGAATAAGTGCGAAATGGCAGTCTAGTAATCTTCTTCTCTTTTAGCTGTTCCCATTAGGGGTCGCCACAGTGGATCATCTGTTTCCATTTCTTCCTGTCCTCTGCATCTTGCTCTGTCACACCAACCACCTGCATATCCTCTCTCACCACATCCATAAACCTTATCTTAGGCCTTCCTCCTTTCCTCTTACTTGGCAGATCCATCCTTAGCATCCTTTTCCCAATATACCCAGCATCCCTCCTCAGCACATGTCCAAACCAACGCAATCTCACCTCTCTGGCTTTGTCTCCAAACCATTCAACCTGAGCTGATCCTCTAATATACTGATTCCTAAACCTGTCCATCCTCCTCACACCCAGTGCAAATCTTAACATCTTTAACTCTGCCATGTCCAGCTCTGACTCTTGCCTTTTTGTCAATGCCACCATCTCAAACCCATATAACATAGCTGGTCTCACTGCCCTCTTGTAAACCTTCCCTTTTACTCTTACTGGTAGCTGTCTGTCACAAATCACTCCTGACATTCTTCCCCACCCATTCCACCCTGCCTGTATTCTCTTCTTCACCTCTCTTCCGCACTCACCATTACTCTGAACTGTTGATCCCAAGCACTTTAACTCATCCACCTTCGCCAACTCTACTCCCTGCATCCTCACCATTCCTCTATCCTCCCTTTCATTCACACACATATATTCTGTCTTAGTCCTGCTAACCTTCATTCCTCTCCTCTCTAGCTCATATCTCCACCTCTCCAGGGTTTCCTCAACCTGGTCCCTACTTTCACTACAGATCACAATGTCATATGCAAACGTTATAGCCCATGGGGCCTCCTGTCTGATCTCTTCTGTCAACCTGTCCATCACCATTGCAAATAAGAAAGAGCTCAGAGCTGATCCTTGATGTAATCCCACCTCCACCTTAAACGCATCTGTCACTCCCAAAACAGACCTCACCACTGTCATACTACCCTCGTACATATCCTGTACCACTCTTACATACTTCTCTGCCACTCCTGACTTCCTGATACAATACCACAACTTCTCTCTAGGCACCCTGTCATATGCTTTCTCTAAGTCCACAAAGACACAATGTAGCTCCTTCTGATCCTCTCTATATTTCTGTATCAACACTCTCAGAGCAAACATTGCATCTGTAATGCTCTTTCCAGTCATGAAACCATACTGTTGTTCATAATCATTACCTCCCTTCTTAACTTTGCTTCCACTACTCTTTCCCATACCTTTGAGCTGTGACTGATCAATTTTATCCCTCTGTATTTATTACAGCTCTGCATATCACCCTTATTCTTAAAGATAGGTACCAAAACACTTTTTCTCCACTCCTCAAGCATCCTCTGACTGTCCAAGATTTCATTAAACTATCTGGTTAAAAACTCCACTGCCATTTATCCTAAGCATCTCCATGCTTCCACTAGTTTGTCATCTGGGACAACAGCCTTTCCATTATTCATTCTCTTCAGAGCTGTCCTTACTTCCTCCTTGATAATCTGTTTCACTTCCTGATTCACTATCCCCATATCATCCAACCTTCTCTCTCTCTCATTGACTTCATTCATCAGCCCCTCAAAGTACTCTTTCCATCTTTCCATCTGCTCAACACACTCTCCTCACTTGTGAGTATGTTTCCCTCACTATCCTTTATCACCCTTACCTGCTGCACATCCTTCCCAGCTCAGTCCCTCTGTCTAGCCAATCGGTACAGGTCTTTTTCTCCCTCTTTAGTGTCCAGCCTTTTATACAACTGCCCATATACCTTATCCTTAGCCGTCACCACCTCTCTCTTTGCCATGTGCCTCATCTCCTTATACTCCTGTCTACTTTCTTCATCTCTTTGACAATCCTACTTCTTCTTTGCCAGCCTCTTCCTCTGTATACTGTCCTGTACTTCCTCATTTCACCACCAGGTCTCCTTGACCTCCTTCCTCTGTCCAGATGTCACACCAAGCACCTTTCTAGCTGTCTCCATTACCAGCTCTGCTGTAGTTACCCAGCTATTTGGTAACTCTTCACTGCCCCAGTGCCTGTCTTAACTCTTCCCTGAACTCCACCTCACAATCATCCTGTTAACTTTCACCATTTGATCCTTGGTGCTGCTCTTACACTCTTCCTCCTCTTTCTGATCACCAACGTCATCCTACAGACCACCATTCTATACTGCCTAACTACAGTTTCCCCTGTCACCACTTTACAGTCTCCAATCTCCATCAGACTGGCCCTCCTGCATAGGATATAATTCACCTGTGTGCATCTTCCTCCGCTCTTGTATGTCACCCTGTTCTCCTCCTGCTTCTTAAAATACATATTCACAACAGACATGTCCATCCTTTTTGCAAAATCCACTATCATCTGACCTTCTGCATTTCTCTCCTTAACATCATACCTACCCATCACTTCTTCATCCCCTCTTTTCCCTTCATCAACATGCCCAGTGAAATCCGCTCCAATCACCAGTCTCTCACTCTTGGGTGCACTCACCACCACTTCATCCAACTCACTCCAAAATTTTTCTTTCTCATCCATCACACACCCAACGTGCTGAGCGTATGCACTAGCAATGTTCATCATTACACCATCAATTTCCAGCTTCGTAAACATCACTCTATCCGAAACTCTTTTCACCTCCAAAACACTCTTGGTATACTGTTCTTTCAGGATAACCCCTACCCCATTTCTCCTGCCATCCACATCATGATAGAACAATTTGAGCACACCTCCTATACACCTGGCCTTACTCCCCTTCCATCTGGTCTCTTGCATACACAATATATCAAGCTTCCTTTTCTCCATCATATCAGCTAGCTCTCTCCCTATACCAATCATACTGCCAACATTCAAAGTTCCTACCCTCACTAGTCTAGTAATGACCAACATAAAGTAGGGCATCAGAAGCAGCATCAAACAATGGAAGGACATCACCTTGTGATTTGGACAAGGGAGAAGTTAGCACCCTTGTAGTTAAGATGGGGATATGGGAGGCAGTGATAGTGGAGGATGAGAGGTTGGGGAAGAGAGCAGAGAATTGGGGTGGGGGAAGAAGGGCTGACTACACTTTGACATATCGACATATGATTTGTTGATGTCAAACCTAATGTCACGGGTCTCTGGGTGACCAGGTTTATTAAAGAATGCAAAATCAGAGTTGTCATCCACACTTTGGATGACATCAGTGTCTTCCACGAAGGCATTAGCCATTGAAAGTCATGGCGATGGGACCATGCATTAAAGTCATGGCGATGGGACCATGCATTAAAGTCATGTTGTTGGGACCATGCATTAAAGTCATGGCGATGGGACCATGCATTAAAGTCATGGCGATGGGACCATGCATTAAAGTCATGGTTATGGGACCATGCATTAAAGTCATGGTGATGGGACCATGCATTAAAGTCATGGTGATGGGACCATGCATTAAAGTCATGGTGATGGGACCATGCATTAAAGTCATGGTGATGGGACCATGCATTAAAGTCATGGTGATGGGACCATGCATTAAAGTCATGGTGATGGGACCATGCATTAAAGTCATGGTGATGGGACCATGCATTAAAGTCATGGCGATGGGACCATGCATTAAAGTTCAACACAAAAGGTGTAGTATTGTACTGTTTGGAAAACAAGAACATGCTTTCACCTGCACTATAAATGACACCTCATTCAAAACACATACTGTCCACAGAGACCAGCAAATGTTCATGGATAATAAGCTGTCCTTTAGGTATCAACTGCAGTTATGAAATCCCTCGACTTGGCATAACTAATCCCTAAAGTGATATGATTTTATAAACCTATTATATACATGTGGAATTTGAATCAGCCATGAGCCTAAAAGTCTTAGTTCTGAAGAAGTCCTGAGGGTATTTGGGATGAAAGTACATGAACAGGGGCTGTTTAACCTGTATGTGTTAAACTTTGTCATTGTGTTGAATAATAAAATCATATTATATTGATCATCACACTTCATGTCAGTCCTTGGATCTTTAAATTCATTTAGGGGCACTCTGTGATGACCATCTTGAGGGTTTTGTTTTGCATTTAACATCAAAAATAGTGAAAGTCATGCAGAGAATTCTAATGGGATGGCTTATTCTAATGGGATGGCTTATTCTAATGGGATGGTTTATTCTAATGTGATGGCTTATTATAATGGGATGGCTTATTATAATGGGATGGCTTATTATAATGGGATGGCTTATTCTAATGGGATGGTTTATTCTAATGGGATGGCTTATTATAATGGGATGGCTTATTATAATGGGATGGCTTATTGCTTTTCTAGAGGGTAGCAATCATCAGGTCATCAGCCACCTTTAGTTCATAGTTAAAAGGAGCTTTCAGTCAAAAGTGATCTAGCTTTTTAACCAGGTTACAGGAGAACATGAGATGGGACATGATCTACTTAGATTTTACCAAGGTCTTTGATTCAGGCTGATAGGAGAACTACAGGGGTTATGGCTAGAGCTGAGTGTGATTTGGACTGCTGAATGTTTGAGAGTTAGGACAAAAAAGGCTGGGATGAAAATAAAGAACAGAACTCATGGAGTAAAAACATGGATTAGTTCTGAGCCCCATGTTCCTCAACAAGTTTGCCTTTGACATATTTGAGGGAATAGAAAACAAGGCCAATCTATGTGCCAGTGACACAAAGTTAGATATAACAGTTGAGGATGTGGAAAAGTCTAGGGAAGGATTTGGAAAGGCTGACTATGTAGGCAGAAAAGTGGTAGCTGCTTCATTGCAGTCTGCAAAGTAATACACTTCTGCAACATCCATAATGTGAAGAGTCAACTGGTAGAGTGAGATTAACAGCAACAAAGCAGAAATAGGATCTGACAATGTTTATAATCCCTGACATGGACTACTGTGAGAAGAGGGAGGGAACATTAACAACAGTAAACAGAATGCTGGGATGCTTCCTAAGTGGTATACATTCCAGAAGCAAAGAGGTGAACTTCTGCTTTTCTCACCACCAGTTAGGCCACACCCTGAGTGTTCTCTGAAGGTCTGAGGTACATACAACAAGCAACAACAAAGTCACCAGGCTGCTGGTTCAAGTCAAGAGGAAAACCACCAGCAGGATGAAGTATAGGGAGAGGAAAGGATATATACAAAACTTGTGGAGATGCCACTCTTGCCACTGCAGATTAAAAGAGACAAGTTTGATTTGCTTTGGATGCATAATATCACGTAAGGGAGGTGTGAAGGGATATCTTGAACATGACTGTTAGAGGGCGGAGAAAGACACTGGTTGTATTGACCATCTTCATCTGGGGATCTGTGAAAGTGTTTTGTAATTGAGAGGTAGTAGATCCATGGAATGGGCTACCAGAATGAATGGTGTAGAGGGAACTAATAAAGTCATTCAAATGATTATGAGGCTAGTGAAAAAAGGGTAAGGGAGAAGATATAGATGGAGATTGAGTAGAGCTTTTAATGCACTTAAAGGATAGGCTAGAGAGGCTTACTGTTCATTCTGACAACAAGCAAATGTGATTTCATTTATCTTCTTGCTCTAATGGACAAATGCATAGACTACTAGATGAATATCAAGTTACATCCTTGTAAATATATTCCCAGTTGCCACTATAAATCTTATGTTTTGTACTAGTTAAGCAACCTTATGTTCACTCATTTGGTATGGAACAATTTAGCCTCAGCAATCTTGAGGACAAGCACCATGTCAGGACATGGTAATGCGTTAAGTGTTTAACTAAGTTTCCTTCACAAAATTTCAAATGCTGTTTATACTGCTCCTATCTTTTTACTTAAAGCAAGGTCCTTGTCCTTGATTGATACTGACATCCTAACTCTTCCTTCCCCCTTCATCCCAATTTTACTCTCCTAGTATTGGAATGTTTTCATATAAATTAAATCCTTCTTCATGGGAGTTGTTTCTAATATTACATACAGCCTTCCACTGTTCCCTGTTGCTTCCATTGCTTGCATTGCTGGTTCCTCCTCAGAGATATTAATTTATGCCTAGACAACATAACAACAATGGAGATACATAGGTAAATGAATCTGCTTCTGTTCTACCACATTTTAGAGCTACTGTTGCTTTACTGGTCATTCTTGGCACATAATGAGAAGCCTTCATGGTCCTTAGTTGGGAAATATGGTTCCTTGAATCCTAGCTAGAAATGAGAAATTCTGCACCATGCATTCTGTCAGAAGTTCAAAACTTCTCTTCCTAAATGATTCACTGACAACCAATGCTCATACTGCACCTAATGTCATCACCACTGCAGATGAATTCATAGAGGATCTGTTTATTTTTGTCAGTGGACTAAAACATGTGCATAAATAATATAAATTTGACTAAGTATTAACTGTCTTTGTAAGTGTATTTTCTTTCTTTTTATCCAATTATCAACCATTATGATGTTCTGTCTTCTAAATTATGTTTACATAAGTTTATTGGTTCACAGGGAATTACAAGGCATATAGTCCAGGAGGCCTTTAAGGAGCTTAGAAAATCCCCCATTGACCTAAAGCACTGTCTGGTTAAATGACGCATTAAAGGTTGCACAGTAGACAAATGACAACAAAAATATTCAAACCCTATACCCTTGGCACAGGAAGCAACTCATAAACAAGTCAGAGATTCTGTTCTCTGCCTTAAATGCCAGACTAAAGTTCAGCTTACACACATGTGAGCGTTTGCACACACACACACACACACACACACACACACACACACACACACACACACACATATGTAAAGATGCAAATAATTTTCTCATAGGAACAACAAACACTCACCACAAAGCAACAATGACGACACATTATACAACTGATTGGGGAATCAAACATCAATGCATATAATCCGAAGGCAAGTCTTTCACAATGAATTGTGCAACAACTGTACTTTTCCAAGACATAATTGCATAACCAGAACAGTCCTACTGGAATCACATTAATCTAGAGTATATCAAGTGATAACCTGTTGCTAGTATGCTGAACGTTTCAAAAGTAAGCTATGCTCTAACTTATGACAATTTTCCAGCTAATTACCCAGATGGGTATTATCTGATGTTGAGCTGAACATTTTACTGCCTTCAGAAGCCTATTAATGTGAGTGGTAAGTCACTCCTCACACTGCCTTGCACTCATCTGCTCTGCCAGCTTAGTTTTAATTTTCCATGTTTTTTTAATGATGTGCTGCTTTTCCAACCAGCAATTAACAACAAATACTTTCCCATCACCTCACAGCAAGAGGTTCTTTGGTTTGATTCTCGGTTGGGGTGCTTTCTGTGTGGAGTCTGCATGTCCTTCCTGTGGTCACGTGGGTTTCCTCCGGGTGCTCCGGTTTCCTCCCATATCCCAAAGACATGCTGTATGTGGATTGGGCACTCTAAATTGGCCCTAGGTGTGAGTGCATGCGTGTGTGTGTCTACTGTGGAATGTTGGGCGCCGGGCTGGCAACTCGACACTGTAAAACTCCACTGCCAATCCTGAGAAGACAGGTGATCCACTGTGGCGACCCTTATCTGGGAAAAGCCGAAAGAAGAAGAAGAAGAAGAAGACTTTCCCGTCTGTCATGGCATACACTGCCTGTGTAGAATAGCAAAAGTAGCTTGTAAATCGTCTGCTGTCTTGGAATTTTATAATCAGTTTCATGATGCACACCAGTCAGCAACACCAAATGTTTGTGATTATGTCTCACTACTAACACTTTAAACATATACGGGTGCACACACACACACACACACACACACACACACACACACACACACACACACACACACACACACACACACACACACACACACACACACACACACACACTAGATCTTTTAGGTGTTTTTTCACTCCCATGCTATTGGATCATGTCCTTGTTTGCCATCAGTGCAAATTGCTGATTAATTACAACAGCAACCGTTTGTTCAGCTGTTTAGCTTTGTAACCTTCTAGATTAGTATATTAACAAAAAATGTATTCCCATGAAGAAACTGAGTAAGATGGTAAAACGGGCTGCAATGCAATAAATGACTATTTCTGTTCATTCATTCACTCATTTAAAATGTTTTAAGATACAAAGTGTATCAAACAGTGTAGAAATAAGGTAAAAAATAAGACAATAAAGTTGCATAAAACTGGCAACTATAAAATCAGTCAATACAACTATAAGCAACATCACTGCACAGTGAGAAATTAAACCACATCTGTTAAGACAGTTGATTTTGTCAGAGGAAGGTCATGCTTACCAAATCTGTTAGACGTCTTTGAAAAGGTCACTAAGGCAATACATGAGGGAAAATGGTGCATACTGCCTACTTACATCTGGTTAAAGCATTTGACACAATAATCACATTGTAAAAAAAATATGGAACTTACCTCACAGCAAGAGGTCCTCTGGTTTGATTCTAAGCTGGGGTGCCTTCTGTGTGGAGCCTGCATGTCCTCCCTGTGTTCACATGAGTTTTGTCTGGCTGCTCCAGTTTCCTTCCACATTCCAAAGACATGTAGTAGGTGGATTGTACACTCTAAACTGGCCAAAGGTGTGAGTCTATGTGTGTGTGTGTGTGTGTGTGTGTGTGTGTGTGTGTGTGTGCGCATGTGTGTGGTATAGAAGAACAGGTGATGTAAGGCTAGCTACCAATCAGTGTAAACCTTGCCTCTAGATGATTGTCACTGTAGAGGTGACACCCCGACCCCATGTGCAAAAATGGGAAAAGGGGTTGTGAATGGATGGATGGATAGCTAACGTGCTCACTTATAGGAACCAGGAGGTTAGAATTGGTGAGGCCACCTTCTTAAACAGGCCAGTCACCAGTGGAGACCCCTGGGCTCTGTGTTGGGCCCACTCCTCTTTCGCATCTGCTTTTCAGAAGTCAAAGGTAATGTCAAAGGCCTCTGGCTTACCAAGTTCACAGATGATTGCAGACTGGGAGCAGTCACTGAATCCCTCAAGATGAGAACACCCTTCAGGAAGGTCTAACACAGACTAACACTTGGCGCCAAACCATGGCTTAAAATTCAATACCAAGAAAGGCATTATAGTACCTTTCGGAAATCAGCCACCCTATAATAGTAGATGTCCTTCTTTTTACTGTTCCAGTATTCTTTACTAAAGGAATCCCCTGCCAAGGATAGCCCAATACCCAGCCAGTACACCAAAGCTTTAGGTTTTCAAGGACATTGTATGTCACACATATGTTCCCCTCTCACGATGTAGGGAATAAAGTAAAGTGCAGACGTACATACCTCAAAACTGAATAGCCCCAGGAGGAACAACAGTCCAAGAAGAAGAGGAGGAACATGTGCATCCAAAAGGAAAAAAAGCAAAAGAAGTGCAGAAAAAGGGGGAGGATGGAGGGAGTGAATACTGCAACAGTTAAGAGAAGGACTTCTACTGTAATGGTAAGATTTTAAACAACTGTACTATGTCCTTCTATATTACTGTTGCAGTATTCTTTACCAAATGGAGAGTACAAAAGCTCAAGAGGAAACTTGGGAGGAGGAATGCCCAGCAGGGCTGTCTAGAAACCAGGGCCGGTGCTAGCATTTTGGGGGCCCCCAGCAAGTTTCAAGTTGGGGGCTGTACTCAGGAGAATATAAAGTGTGACCACATTGCCGTCACACCCCTTCCCTGTCAAGCTCATCCAGCACCATTTAACCATCAATGTATAGTGTCACTACATTCAGACCATTACAAAGACTTGGAAGTGCCAAGGTACACACACTGACTGGCATTTAGTACCAATGTTACATTATGACAAGCCCCTGTACCACATCAAGGTAGCCACTCAGAAGTACATGCATACACTGACTGAAATTTAGTAGCAATGTTGTTACATTACAACAAACCTCTGTACCGCATCAAAGTAGCCAGTCCCACAGAGTTACACAAAGACACCCCCACTGACTCTCACACACAGGACCTAGACACTCAAGACAACAAGATTCAATAGAGACACCCACACACAGGCCATCACACAGGACAGAGACACACAAGACTGACAGCTACACAGATTCTCGAACACAGGATATAGACAACCACTCATGCTGAAGACAGCACTACAGCAAGACTGAACATCAACACCCACACAGACTCCCACATACAAAACAGACACTCACACAAGATAAAGGCAGCATTATAGCAAGACTGAACAGATGTCCACACAAACTCTCTCACACAGTACAGAGACACACAAGACAACAAGGCAGACAGCTACACAGACTCTTGCACATAGAACAGAGATACCTACACATGAAGACAGCAGTACAGCAAGGCACAATAGGGTATTCATGTTTGTCAACACTGCATGAATGAGTATGTATATGCTTGTAGGCAAGTTAAAGTGTTCAGTCAAATCTCCAATTGATCAAAACAGTTTATTTTCTGTGTAGGACATGTTTCAGGTGTTTGCATTTGAGAGTGCAACACCTCTCTGACTCTCTCGCTATCTGTTTGTCAGGTAGTTTGAAGAAGTGTTTAAGGGTATAGAGAAGTGTTTTCTGTAAGGATGGGTTTGCTAGGTGGTCAAAAGGTGTGATATCTAGCAGTGTTTAGGTCCCAAGAAGGTGTGTATGTAGCCAAGAGGCAAGGTATCAATCAGCGCCTACATTGTTTGTGATGTAGGAGTCAAAAACCATGCTGCATCTGTGGTGAAAGTTCAGAGAGTGTGTGTGTGTGTGTGTGTGTGTGTGTGTGTGTGTGTGTTTGTATACATGCATGTCTTATTAGAAATGGTACAACATCAAGTGTTGTTTATTGTGTTTGTGACAGATATGTACATGCAGGCATTTGTGCGAATACTTATTTCTGGTGAGTGTAGTCTAGTGTGTCTGGCTGCATGCATGTATGTATTTACGAAAGTGTTTGTGCCATGACTGCTTGCGGTATGTGTCTTTAGATGCTTCCTGTGTATGTATTTATCTACATATGCAAGTGTATGAGAGAGAGAGAGAGAGAGACTGTGATCGTTTGGGGATTGTTTGGGGATTGGTATGGTCTCAGTGGGTTAGCAGTGTGTGCACATGCATTCAGTGAGCTGATCAGCAGTTTTCTGAGAATGTAAAATACATTTTGTGTTTCAGTCACTTGGGATAAAGCCTTTCCACTGCCCATCCAGTCTACCTTTCTTCTCCTGTTCCTTTTCCATCATATTTATTTCTAACAAAATTACTTTCTACTTTATCTCCTAACATCCCCCCTTTTCTTCACATCTGTCCTTCAAAACTCCCTACAATTGACTCTACTTTATACTATCTCCAACATTTTTTATTTTAACAAATCTAAGGTTATAAAATCAATATTTTTAATGTGTCCCTATTTTTGAGGCTTTATCCCGCCATTATTTTTGGCTTTGTCCAGATTTTTTGCACACTAACTGGTTGAGATCTATGTAAGTAACTCCAGAGCTTTTCTTCCCAGGCCTCCAATGAAAACAGATTCTTGCCCAATTGGACTCTCCCGATAAACAAAAAAAAAACTTCCTTCCCTGGCTGGCTGCTCCAGTTCAGAAAACTAGAACTTACTTCCTTGGCTGCTGCAGACAGTCAGGTCCCTTGCTTTATTGAAGTGGACCTGATTGAGTGCAGCTTACTGGCGACAGTTAAAAAAAAAAATAAGCAGAATCACGCGGTGACATTACACAGCTGTGTGAACATCTAGGACTCACTGAACAAGGAGCAGAAGAGGTGGAGAAACCCGCTGCTGTTTCATGTGCGGGGCCTTACATGCGGGGAGATAATGGGAGACTCCCCTCGGCCATGGGTTTGGTGGGTGCCTAACGCTAGTTATGCAAAAAAACCCATGCAGAATAGCCCTGGCATAACCAAATCTAATGCTGGAAACCACATCCAGTTTGCGATGTTTAGTAAGGGTACAGATAGAAGTCCAAATAGCATCCTCAAGGATAGAAGTAGTATCCAGTCCTTTGAAAAAAGCACCAGAGGAAGCGACAGCCCTGGTAGAATGAGCGCTTACAGAAACAGAAATATTTTCTCATGAAAGGAGTAACAAAAAGAAATGGCCTTAGAGATCCACAAAGAAATGGTTTGCTTAGAGACAGCTAAGCCTAGAGATCTAGGATGAAAAGAAACAAAAAGTTGCTCAGACTTGCGAATGATCTCAGTCTTATCAAAATAATATCTGAGCTGTCTATGCAAATCCAAGGTGTGAAGAACCTTCTCACTGGCAGACTGCGGAGAAGCAAAACAACTGGGCAAATTAAGAGACTGATTAAGAAACAATTCATTAGCCAGCCTGGGCATAAAGTAAGGATTAGTATGAAGAGACACCATATCCCTAAGAAAACTAAAAAAGGAGTAAAGTAAGTGCCAAAAGAAGAATGTACAGTGCTGAAAGGAAGATGAAGCTGCAGGCTCAAAAGGAGCCTGAGTCAATTTTTCAAGAACGAAATTAAGGTCCTAGGAAGGAGGAATAGGCTTCATGGGAGGCCAGATATGAAGGAAGCCATTAATAAATTGTTTCACCTCAAACCTAGAAGCCAGAAGAGGAGTCAAAGACAGACAAGCAGAAATTGCTGAAAGGTGAGCTTTAACTTACGAGTATGCCAACCCAGCATGCAGCAATTCACGCAAATAAGACAGAACCAAAGGAAACAGAAAGTGGATCCTGGTTATAAGCAAGACACCAGACATACAATCTCTTCCATTTAGACAAATAAAATTTCCTGGTAGGGGGTCTCCTGGGCTCCTGCAGAACCAAAAGCACATCCTTAGAAAAAGGTGCCTAAAGGGATCAAAACCCTATCACCCACAGTGTCAGCTGAAAAGTGGACAAGTGAGAATGTGAGTAGGTCCACCTTCTGAGGTAACTTGTGGTGATTGCCCTTGGCTAGGCGCAGATGTAGAGGAAACCAATGCTGTATGGGCCAAAACAGAGTTACCAAAAAGAGTTTTGGGGAGTCCTGTTCTATCATAAGCAGGACCCTTGTTATGAGAGGAATGGGAGGAAGGATGTACAGAAACATCACTTTCCATTAAAAGAGAAGGTGTCCACCTTCCATGCCAGAGGACTTGGGAGTGTGGTGCAAGAGAGAAAGTTGTCTGTTCATAGGGGAGGCAAAAATAACTACCTAAAGAGTACCCCATTGGTGGTCAATATCCAGAAACACATCTCTGTTAAGCATCCACTCATAAGCCTGTGTTATGGATCTGCTCAGAGAATATGCCACAATGTTCTGTTCTGAAAGAATATAAACAGCATGAAGAATCACCTGATACCAGACAGCTGTATCTCAAACCTGAAGAGCTAGTCTGCAGAGGAGGTAAGACCATGTCCATCTCTTGCATATTGATGGATCACATCACTGTGGTATTGTCTGTAAAGATTTTGAGAGGCTTGGAAGAAACAGAGTATGGAAGATCAGAAGAGCAAGGAAAGCTCTCATCACCTTGATGTTGATATGGTCCACCATCTGATAAATGGGCAAAAGGCCTTGATCCTTTAGAGGACTGAAAAAAGCCCCCAACCCTGTGTCTGATGCATCCAAAGAAATTTTTGAGAAGGGACTGGGGGCTGAAAAGGAAGCCCTGGGTGGGGAGACTGCTGATGAATCCACCACTGAGCCTCTAACTTGAGGCATGAAAGAAGAGGAACTAGAAAATCTAAAGTATGAGAATCTTGAGCCATATTGACTTTAGGAACCACTGCAACTTCCCCATATGGAGTCTGGCTACAGGAAGCATTGGAATGATGGAAGCCATGTAACCCATAGCCCTTAGAAACTCCATGGCTGTAATTAAGACCTGAGGAAGAAAGGACAGAAAAAAAAGGCAATTAGAGTCAGACCCTTAGGTAGTGGTAGGGAAGCCAACATAGGAATGGTCTGGAGTCCGCAACTGAGAAAAACATGATCCTGAGAAGCAGTCAGGAGGATTTCTGGAAATTTACTGTAAACGCTAGGCTTTGCAAGAGGCAAATAGAATAGTGGGGGTGCTGAATCAAGGTCTCTGCGGAGGAAGCATGAATGAGCAGGTTGCCCAGGAAAGGAAAGCTTTGTATACCCCATAATCCTGTAGAAGGCAATCACGGGATCAAGGCATTTTGTGAAAACCCTTGTGGCAGTAGACAGGCCAAAGACCAAAGCAGAAAACTGAAAATGAAAGGAAAAAAATAGAGAAATGCAAAAATTTCCTGAAACAGAGATGAATAGGGGTATGAAGATAGGCATCACTGAAATCCAGACAGACTAGTAAATCCTGAGTTAGAAGAAGAGGAAACACAGTCTGAAGAGAAAGCATTCAAAAGGAAGGAACCTTTAGGAAGGCATTGAGCTGAGTAAGATCAGGAATGGACCTCCAGGTGCCTTCTTTCCTGAGAACCAAATACATTCTGAAATAAAATCCTTCCCCCTTTGAGGAGCATCAACTGCTTGGATGGTGCCTTGAGACAAAAAGCTCTGAAGGACATCCAGAAAAAAAGGGCTGCTGTTCTTGAGGAGGTTAAAGAATGCTAAAAAAGGAGGAAGGAATTTCTACACCATGAAGTATCCCTGACGATTTATGGACAAAACCCAAAAGTCTTGAGTGATCCTTAACCAACTGGGAAGAGATAGGGAAAGACAAAGAAATAAAGGGACCTGACTTAGAATGGAGGGATGAGGATAGTCAGAAATAACCTGGCTTCTTTGTAAACGAAGGCCTCTGAGTAGTAATAGTCTGAGTAGACTTCACAGGAGCAGCCTTTCCAGAAACCTTTTTTACCTTTGGGAGGAGATTAAGACTGTCTACATAGAAAGCCAGGCTTAGAAGAATAATTTTTCTGAAATTGGGGACTTAAAAAAAAAACTCAGCAGCTGCAGAACCAAAGAGATTTTTTATGTCAAGAGGAGCATCCATCAATTTAGCCTTAACATCAGACAAAGCTTGAAGGTGAAGCCAAGAATAATGTTTTAACACAGAACAACAGGCAGCAACTCTAGAAGAAGCATCAGCTGCATCATCACTACATTCAATAGAATGACGTGCCACGTGTGAAGAGAATCCCAAAAAAGAGAGGGCCACAACCCTTTCCTCATAATTAGGATGTTCAGAAGTAACCTGATAGGCCTAATAAAGAAGAGCTAAGACATAACTCATCATATGGGTCTGATAGTTAATACCCTGAAAGGTCAGGGTAGCAGCAGTATACACCTTTTTGCCCAGCCATTCCATGGTCCTGCTGTCCTTGTCAGAAGGAAGCAATTTAGTAGAAGGTAATAGTTTGGAAAATTTGTTAGAAGAGAGAGACAGCAGAGGGGTCAGCAAAAGAACATTTGAAAAAAGCTTACAATCATCAGGTACCTAATAAAACCTATCAGTTTTTTTAGGGGCTTGAAGCTGGGGATCAGTAGCCTGAGATGCTGTTGAAAAAGTGACTAACAGAGCAGTAGGACAGTAGGGAATGCATGCAGAGGGTTTAAAAGACTATCTGGAGGAGTTCATAATACCTCTTCTGAATGTCAGAAACCTGGGTACAATCCCATGTAAAAAAATGTCATCATATGAGAGACAGTCTTACTAAACTAAAGTTTCTCAAAGGGAAAATGTGGACTAATGGAGTCCTGCTCCTCAGAACCATAGTCCAAAGGGGAATAGGACAAACCCAAAGTCATATAGACTTATATATATATATATATATATATATATATATATATATATATATATATATATATATATATATATATATATATATATATATAGATATATATCCTTAAGTCTACTTTCATGTTGTGGAAAAATAATGGAGAAAGTAATATTGTATAAGTTATTGTCAGAACTGGATAGGCTGAGACTTGAAATCATATATCATAAATCATATATCAGTATCCATATTTTGAAAATAGATCTTTTACCACCTGTAACATGATGTTCTATAACAACATAATAACAGCTATGAATGAAAAATTGTGCTGTGATGTAATTTATATAGATTTTACTTCAGCATTTGACAGGGTCATACACAAAACACTGATGAATAAATTAATACAGCTGGGTATTGATGAACTCTTGATAAGATAGATAGCTGCATGGCTTACAAATAGGACATGGTAAGTATCATACAGCAATTGGACAAGTGAAATCCTTGGTTACGATTCAGGGTGTCCCACAGGGCTCTGTCCTAGGCTTTTACTTGTTTAGATTGTATCTTTCAGACCTAACTATTTCCTCTGAGGTGTTCTACAGTCTATATGCAGATGACCTAAAATTGGGTAAACTGATTACAGATAAGGCATGTCTGGAAAATAACTTGACTAAATTGACCATTTGAGCACAGGAGAATAATATGCTGATAACGCATCAAAATCTAAGCATATGAGATTTGGGAGACGTAAATTGAAAGGTTAATATTTAATGCAGCACAGTGATTGAAATTGTAGACTCGTTTAAGGACCTCAGTATATGGGTAGATTCAGCTATGAGTTTTTCTAATCATATCAACAAATTGGTTAATGATAGTTATAGGACTATAGGTTATATAAAAAGATTTATAAAGTCTGTAAAATCAAAAGTGATGGTCATTGTTTGTTAGTTACATTAGACCCAAACTTGAGTATGGAATAACAATATGGAAACCCTATAGGAAAACAACATGAGTAAACAGGAAAGAATACAGTGGGAATATACCAAGAGCATCCATGGATGTGAAAATTTAAGTTATTATGAAAGAGTAAAATATCTGAACTTGTACAGTGTCTCTTACAGATATCCAAGAGAAGATCTTATTCAACTGTATAGGACATTTAGAGACAGCTACCTCTGGAAATGTTTGGCGTTATCAAAAAGTACTAGAGAATCATCAGACAACCTATGTAGAAGATCCTATAGGAATGAGACGTGTACTAATTGGTTCTCTGACAGAGCAGCTGATGCATGGAACAGACTACCAAATTACATTAAAGCAAGTACTAGTTTAGATATTTTTAAGAACAGCCTGGACACATTATGGGAACAAGTATTTTGGTATATTGGCAAGCTAGAAGGGCATTAATGCCCGTGCTTGAAATATTTGTATGTATGTACATCCATACTTATGATGTATGATGTTCTTGAAAACCTAAGGCTTTGGTATACTGGCTAAATGTTGGGCTACTCTTGGCAGGGGATCTTTTTATTTATTTATTTGATTTTTATTTATTTTTTTGTTTTCTTTAGTGATATGGAAAGACATCTGCATCATCAATAAAAGGGTCTATATTATATTGACGAAAAATCATAATGTCGAATGCACACATGAGCAGAAATGCATGAATTCGAAATCGCTCTTGTGAGGGCTGTGCCCCCTAACCTCCCACTAAATATATATTCTAACTCCGAGATCGGACGACAGGAAAGGCAAATATTACGATCCTCACTGTACTGCGATCCAAAAAAATAAATATCGAGTTGCTGAATTTCCGCTCATGTCAGCATTCGACGTATTGATCTTTCGTTAATCTAAAGTAGACCCCAATTAAACACCATTAAAAGTTGATTCATTAGTGATGGATCTGTAATCATGTAGATAGTAACCTAGTCTTTGACCAACATATGTCCATGGTAGTAAGACAATCCTTCTATGTTGCTCAGCTTATAAGCAAGAGCATGACATCTAAGTCCACAGAGGTCATCATACCACTGTACTTTGCCCTCTTAAGACCCATCATAGAGTATAATGCCCCCTTCAGTATGTACCTGACCTGGCACATGCAGTAAATGAAAGATCCACAAAGGTTTCTTACAAAATGAATACAGGGTGTAAACACAGTGTCCTATACTGATCATTTCAAAGCCCTGTCTCTTTATTTGTTATTATACAAACTTCTGAGAGGTGATCTTTGCCTTGCATACAAGCCATCCTGGGTCCGGTTTTGATCAACCTTTTGCAGATCTGCAAAACAAATAGCATCAGAACTACTAGATTAAAAGACTAACATTTTGTTTGAGACATAAATAGGACATGTTGGAGAGACGTATATGTTTTTTAGAGAATTCCCATTGTCTGGAACAGGCTCCACATTCATGTGAAGCAGAGTTCCTCCCTATCCCTATTTAAGCGCAACTTGGACCAATAGATGAATCATCAGAAATTCAACCCTGGTCTAGCACCTATGTTAGTGATGGACAGATGCAGGAAGTAAATCACCCTTATATAAATCAAATTTGTGGGCCGCATTTAGGTCGCATAGCTAAGTTTATAAGGGCCCTAGTGGTCATCAGCCTAGTATACATCTTAAGAACCTATGAACAGATACAGTTTGAGATTGGATGGAATGGTCAGCACAGTGGAGTGATTTCTAATTTAACATGCTGAGAATGAAAACAGTTTCATTTATGCACAGCTTGGCCTTGTTTATGAAAATACAAAACTTAGTCTCTTTCTAGTAAGAGTTCTTTATCTGAGTGATAAGACTGAATTTGACCTAGAAGAGAGTCATTCCCAGGATAATTCTGGAGTGTTTCTCCCCGGGCCTCCGCTGAAAACAGGATCTGTGGAACCTAGTCGGACTTTCCCGGTCAACAAATGATAAAAAAAAAAAAAAAATAATGTAAGGCTAAACACATATGAAACACTATTGCAATGAATGCCACAAAAATGGCAAAAAAAAAAAAAAAAAAAAAGAAAAACAACTACTTACTGAATTCAGCAAATCAAATTCAAACAAAATGTAAGCTTGTGTCAAAATTAACCACTAGTATAAACACAAGAAGAACACAAATGCAAAAGTACAGATAAACTCAGATCCACATAGCAACAGAAGTTAGCATATTGTACAGGCAGGTCACTAAATAGAGCTTAAATCTTTAGTTTTACAGCACTACCATACTCCTATGAATTATTGCCTTTCATTACCACTTTGGGGTGAAACTCAAGCAGTTTATAATTTATTATTACGGTACATATGGGAGTTGTTTCTTCTTGAGATAAACAAGTGCTTAAATGAGACAAAATTGAGCAATTTTTGAGAAAGGTAGTTTTCTGTGAATTTTCTGAGGTAGAAGGACATATACTTGGTTTTATGTATGAATACATAGGTTCATAGGGTCATAGGTTCATACTAGGCTATCTGCCCTAGGGCATTTATAAGCCTAGCCAGAATGTGTTTGGCTTTCGCCACCCATTTTAAATTTATTTTGCTATGCCCTTTTTCGAGGTTAGTATACTGTGCCTCTGTCTAACAGTGACACAGAAGTGATACCCAGGGTAAACCTACTATCTCCCATCCACTCATCAAGATTCCTCTTGAAGAGAGTCAATGAGGGACTCTGCCTAACCTGGACTGGGATTTTATTCCAGAGTGAAGGGAGCATCTGGGTTATGAATCTGTCCCTCCAGCATGTCCTATTTATTTCAGTGCTGAGGTTCAAGTCTCTCGAGCGCGTAGCTCGATGGGATTTGGATTTTCTGAGGTGCAGCATGTCCATTAATTCCGGGTTGGACATGGCTTTATACATCAGGCACAGATCGCCTCTGAACAGGTAGTATGCCACTGAGTAGAGCTGGAGTTTCTTTAACCGGTCAGCATATGGCATCTGTTTGAGCCCTTTGATCCTCTTGGTGAGGTATTTTTGGGGTCTTTCCAGTTGCTGCAGGTGTCTGGTAAGGTACATCCCAAAAGGGGCATTGTACTCAATTATGGGCCTGATGAGGGATGAGTAAAGAGGCACGATGACCTCCCCTGATCTAGATGTGAATCCCTTCATGATTAGGTGGGCTATATAAAATGTTTTTCTAACCACTTTGGCCACGTTGTTGTCAAATGAGAGATTGCTATCAACTTGGGTCCCCAGGTCCCTAATTACTTCTTCTGTACTTAATGGATTACCACCTATGTGGTAATTTGTGGGCACTTTGTTTTTGCCAAAGGGGATGACTATACACTTTTTGGCATTTAGCTTGAGGCCATGGCTCTGGCACCAGTTGTCTGTTTCTATGAGGACCTTTTGGAGGATGCTTGTGTCGGCTGGAGAGTCAATTATGGTGCCCAGTTTGCAGTCATCTGCGAACTTGGTCAGCCACAGTCCTTCCATGTTGGCCTGTACCTCTGAGAAATATATACCGAACAAGAGAGGTCCCAGGACTGAGCCTTGTGGGACACCACTTGTAACTGGTTTGAAGTCTGACATGGCTCCAGCAATTCTAACCATGTGGGTTCTGTCCTTGAGCCAGTTTGCAATCCATCTAGTGACATAGGGGTTTATATTTAAGCTGGTGAGCTTATCTATAATGCCCGAGTGGGGTATTGTATCGAAGGCTTTTGCGAGGTCCAGGTAGGCTGTGTGGACCACCTTCCCTCGTCAATGGCCTTGGTGACTGTTTCAAAGAAATCAACCAGGTTTAAGAGGCAGGATCTGCCCTTAACAAAGCCGAACTGGGTAGGATCCAGTGTTTGTAGGTCCCCAATATCTTTATTTATGAGGTCCATGATGATCCTTTCCATAGCTTTGCAGACCAAGCTAGTCAGGCTTATGGGGCGATAGTTTCCAGGATCCATTGAGGCACCACCTTTATGGAGAGGGACCACTGTTGCTGTACGCCACTGTTTGGGCACATATCCTGTAGTAAGGCTGAGATTGAACAGTAGTTTTATGTTTGGGTTTAGCTCTTCTTGGAGTTCATGTAGGACGCAGCCCGGGACACCATCTGGTCTCATTGATGCTATGTTTTTTGCTTTGGAGAGGGTGGCTCTTACCTGAGCATCTGAGATGTCAGGGGGGCAGCACTCTGCTGGGATAGATATTTGCCCTTTTGGTGGGGAGGGGGGGAGAAGTTTGCGCTGAACCTGTCAGCTAGGATGTTGGCAATGTCTGTGGGTTTGGTGTATTTTTTGACATTTTGGACTAATTCTGAGCATATCTGGGAATTACCACCCAGGTTCCTAACATAACTAAAGAAAGCCTTGTGATTATCCTTAATGTCCTGTGCAATTTTTCTCTCGAAGCTGGCCTTGGACAATTTTATGTGTGCCCGTAGTTTTTTGCTAATACTGATCAGTGATGCCTTCCCTTTTTGGGATTTTGCTCTATCATTTAGTAGCTTCCTCCTTCTATTGTATAGTTTGTTTATGGCTGGGGTCCACCAGACAGGATGTCTGCCTTTGGAGGATTGGGTCTTGGTTTTATTTGGGATCGCATGATCCATGTATTCCTGAAGGTGTTCATAGAATGCGTTTATAAAGGATTCTGCGGTCTGGGCCGTATTTTCCACAGGCCCGGGGGCTTTGAAGGATTCCACCTCAGTATTGAGGAGTGTGAAATTTGCTTTAGAGAAGTTTTTCACTGTGGTTTTCTGGGCAGGGGGTGGGGTCGGGATGTGAATATCCAGTGAGATTAGTTTATGGTCTGATCTTACCAGTGAGGGATACACTTCTGGTCTCAGCATAGAGTCCCCATGTTGGTGATGATCAGGTCCAGTATGTTTTCCCCTCTTGTGGGAGTGGTAACAAGTTGTTCCATAGCATTTGAGTTTATAAATTCTAAGAACCTTTCGGATAGGTTGTTGGAGCTAGAGTAGTGCTCCCAGTCTATGTTTGGGTAGTTGAAGTCGCCCAATATAATGGTGTTTGGAGAGACCTTCATATTTTCCAGTGTTCTCAGGAATGCCGACAGTTATGGTTAGAGCAATAAGTTAAACATGCAGATATAATTAAAATACAAATGGCAAACAAACAACAACAACAAAAATGATTGCAGTATGTTTCGATTTCAAAAATCTATGTTAAGAATAACAGACATTGAAAGAAAGGACAATTTTTCACAAGATATAACTCATCCACATTCAGAGTTTCTGATTATTGTTTTTAGTGTACCTTTCTACAGAGCCACTCAAAATCACAACATATGGGATTTCTGATATGGCAAATTGCTAGCAAGATGTCTTAATCTACATAAACACCTCAATTCAGAGTTGCAGACATTTTATTTTTCTTACTCCTGTAGTGTGCTGCATGGATGCTGATTGTCAGCTTTGGTGTTGCAGTAGGAATGACCTGTCTAGAATACAGAAGAGGAAATATTTTGATTTTATTTATAAGGAAATGAGATTATGGAGTATTATAATGTTTATTTTTCGGAAAATGCTCTGGAATACAACATGTGTGTAGGTTGCTAGAGGTGTGACATTTCACACCACTTGGGTGTTAATGAGTTAATGTACATGCAGGAAGGTTCCGCATTTAAAGCCTGTGGATATAACATGCACACAACCCCAAGGGACACCATCTGTAACATTGTCATTAGCAATGAATCCTTTCTTCGGAGCCAGCCAGTTATTTTCAATCCAGATTTCTTTGTGAAAAAGTTGAAACATGAAAAGCCCGATGTATTTATGAAATTGGTTGTCAGCAACATTACATGGTTAATTGATCTGCCTGGGAATGAGTTTGCAGAGCTGATAGGCGAAGAAGACCCAAAACAGTCTGTTTCTTCATATTCAACTGTGTTCTTTCGCACCTTTAGCTTTTTAAAATGTAAAGAAAAAGGAGTAATATTTGGAACACCATTGACAGAAGAAGGCATTGCTCAGATTTATCAGCTGACTGAGTATCTTCATAAAAATCTGCATTTGGAGGGACTATTCCGAGTTCCTGGAAACAGCATCAGACAACAGATTCTGAAAATGCCCTTAACAATGGGCTTGATGTAGATTTGGATGCTGGTGACTTTCACCCAAATGACGTAGCAACAGTACTCAAGACATTTCTGGGGGAGTTACCAGAGCCATTGTTAATGCATAAACATTATCACGTCCATCTCAAAATTACTGATCTGAAGAAATTTGATGATAAAGGGAACAAGACAAACACACCTGACAAGGAGTGCCAGATGGAGGCTCTGCAGCTGCTCTTCCTGCTACTTCCACCACCCAATCGCAACTTCTTGAAACTTCTGCTGGACCTCCTGTATCACACGGCCAAGCAATGGGACAAGAATAAGATGTCTGCTCACAACCTGGCTCTTATGTTTGCTCTACACATTTTGTGGCCCAAAAATGTAAGGAAGGATTGCTGTATTCTTAATTAAAAGTTGCATTGTACATCTATATTCTCTTGTATTGTTTTCAAAGTTGTAGGCTGAAAACAATGCTATGTGCAAATGGTTTCACATGCACGTTCCAAGTTTGTTGATTCTGTGCAAGGGTGGATATTTTTTTTTTACTTTTGTTTGTTATCCAAAGCAGCATTTGTGCCATTGCTTACAGTATTTCTGAAGAAAGGTAAAGAAGATGTTTCTAGACTTATTTTTCTGCTGTACTCACCTCTGGTGAGTCTACTTCCTTCTCAGGTTTCCCCTCTCTCCTTTTTTCCCACTCCACTAGTCTCTCCTACCTAATATTTCTCTACCCTATCCATCTTCCTCTATCAAACCCCTCCCCGCCAGCTACCTTTCCCACATAGCTTACTTCTTCCTGCTTTGGACTGTGGCACCATTTCTAAAATCCTGTACCAAGCGTCCACAGCTGTCCTGTGCCGGTCCCACGGTTCTGGGCTGCTAGACTCGCATCCCGGTAAGTCCATTTCAGTGTATCTGTGTGTTAATGTAAGCTGCTTAGGTAGCTACTATGCTACTATACAGGGATCTAGCCTGAGATGTGCGTTAATAGCATTGTTTGTCTGTGTATCTTGTGATGGTTGTGCTATACCTGTGGTAAACATGTGTTTTGGCTCCTGTAACTTCCGCTCAGTACTTGCAAGAGTGAGGCTCCTGATTTGATTCCCGCCACAGCTGTTAAATAATCTGGGCAAAGAGGACTCGTTCTAGGGCCGCTGCTTGCTTACTCACCTCAGAAACCAACTCAAGTGCGGTGTTAAAAGGACGCCAGATAAAGTCTAAACCGAATGCCTGCTTACCTCATAAGGTGCGCTAACATTCTACTTTATGCCTAACTGCCTAATAACAGGCTCAGCAACTAAGTCTCTCCTTCCTCTTTGTTTATGGCTTTAAGGGGAATCTCACAGCTCATTTAATGTGCTGGACATTTTCTGAACACCACATTCCCACTGCTAATCTGTTTTTGCCCACAATAGTGTAGTGTAAACATATTTCTTGTGATTTCTGTTTCAGCTCCCCATAGTTTAAAGTGTTTTATGGCTCTGCAGCTGTAAATCGCTTTTGGAACGGGTCAGACGCCTTCCTCGTGAGCTACTGCTGCATCATAATAATAATGTTGAACGGGAGTTGTATGCTGGCTTTGTCTGCTGACTTATGTCTGGAAACCCACTCTAAATTATGCTTTATTAGAGGACACTAAAAAATATGTAAATTGAATGAAACCCACTCTAAATGATGTTGTACTAAAAGCACTCTATGTAAAATGTATAACTGGAAGCCTGTTTATTGTTAATGTGGAATTAAGCTCCCACTACGAGCTTCAAAGCTCTATTATCGGCTTAGCTGATATTCTCCCTCAGTTTGTGTATAAAAGAATTACTCTTAGACCTAGATATTCTTCTGCATATGTTGTTGTATTAACTTGAAATTCTAGGTTGTGTCTGTGTTTTTACTATGTCCAGATAACCACTCTAAATGATTTTGCTAACAGAAAGCTAACTAAATTTGATTTGTATAATTGATTGCCTGCTTTTTCTTAAGGTAGACATAAGGCCCTACTGCGAGTGTTACAGCTCAGTTATCAGCTTAGCTAATTGTCCCCCTTTGTTTTGAGTTTATAAGGTGTACACTGTGTCCTAGATATTGTTCTGCATATTATATTGTAATAACTAGAATATTAGGTAGTGATTGTGATACTTTCTCCTTGCTCGTCGATAAATGTAGTTTTACATTACTGCTGTGTGACTCTCTCCTGCCAAAGGAATAGGGTCTCTGATACAAAGCTGAGGTAAATGTGAATGTTGTCTTTAAGTATTGCAACCCATACTGCTTAAACTGTACTACTTCTAGCCTTTACGTGCTTCTTTATACTAATACTCCCCTTAAGGAATCTCTCCCTCTACTGCCTAGCTCTAGCCACATCTAACTCCATCCCCTTTCTACTTTTGTGCTTCCTAACACCATCTTTTTCTCTGTATATATCACTCCCTATCTGGCTTCCTCTGTCCCTCCCCTTTCCATCTATCTACAACTTTACCTAACCAAGTGTTGTCTCTCTCTCTTTCACAGTAATCCGTCCTGGTTGTTCCCTCCCTGCCTCAAAGCAAAAAGAAATACTCCAGCCACCATCTGAAGGCACCCTAAGTCTGCCAGCTGCCAGCCTGTCTGGTAATCAGAACACTAGTGCTGAAAAGTCCCCCCCCAATAGGATTGTATTAAATGTATGTTCCTCACTACAAATTATACATTGCCTTGTTCTAATATCTATTGTGCTAGTCTGGCCTCCCATGCATGCATTCTAGCAGCCTATCATAAACCATATGTTCTCACCTCCTCCTGTTTTCCATAACTAAGACTATATTTACACCCCAAACAGGTTTAGACTCTCCTTGCTACTTGCTTCCTCCCTCTACCACTAAGTAGCAGCATCAACCTAAGTAAACCCCACTTGTACACGTTATTCCTGATAAGTTAATTTTCTACTAAAAAGACTGTTGAATTCATCATTCTGCAACTGTATATATCCTTTCCCTTCATGCTAAACCTCCCTTAGTAAAGGTCAGCCTGTACTACCTCTCCTTAAACTTCAGAACAAACCCTCTTTTTACACCCATTTAACTGTTTTTTACTGATACTTTTTTTCTGTACTCACCTCTTCTGATCCATCCCGTTCCGTTCACCTTTCGGGCTCACTCCTCTCCCCTACCCTGCCCCCAATTTCCACCCGCCCCCAGCACTCCTACCTTTATTCCTTCTTGACCCCACCCCCGACCTATTCACCCAATAGCTGCTTCCCCCACCAATTCCCTCCCTTCTACTTCCCTTTCATACTCTTCCATCTGCACACCACCCATATAATTACATACCCCTCCTCTTTTTTTTATTTCTATATTACTCCCACACTAAGATCCTGTTAAAACCTTCAGTACTTTTTTATACCTCCCATCCTATTCAACCTTCTCCTTTCCATACTCTTGCATCATTCTTTCTCTATTTTAGCTAATATGCTCTTATCAAGGCATCGTACCCTTCTAGTACCCTGCCTTCTCTCCCTTAACCTAATTCCTCTTTATTTTTCTAGCTCATGCAACTCTAATACTTGCCCAGAATTACCCACTAAAACAACCAGCATACAGATACACCCTCGCACTCAATCCTACTCCCATTTCCACTCCTTTGCCTCATCTCTCATCCAGTCCAACACTTTTCACTTATTCCACCCTAAAATTCTCTCCTTTAAAGTTAAGACATTGTCACCCACTCTAACCTTAAAACCATTAATTCTCATACCTAGTAAACCCAAATGGCTAAAGGATAATACCTTTAATAACTTATTCCAAGCTGGTGATATTCATTCTAACCCTGGTCCTACTCCCTCCTTTGCCAACACCCACCTTCTATCATCCACCTCCTACCACACCATCCTAAAGCTTTTTACTTTAAATGCACAAAGTCTTACAAAATTCACCAATTTCAAGCTTGGTTAAGCCATAACCAACCTGACATTTTAGCCATCTCTGAAACATGGCTCAAACCTCCATCTCTGACTCTGAGACCCTACCCCCATGACTTCATGCTCTCAGAAGGTGGTGGCTCTGTGCTAGACTTTTCTAACCTCCTCACTATAATTCCCCTCCAAATTCCAATTCCCCAATTCCAGAATACTCCAGCAAAGTTAGAACTTCCACTGAGTGACCTTGCATACCTCTTGTATTAGAGGCCCATGGGATATATGCAAATGACCCTTATGAACACCAGATGTTTAGCTAATTGGCAATTCTGAATGCCCATGACTTGTTTCATCATTTTAATGGACACTTTCAGGCCAATAAAGCCAAACCCCGCTAGCTGTGGATATGCATATTTTGGCCTTGATATGACCTCGTCAGCACAGTACAAGCAGAGTGATTGAGTAAGCATAAGAAACACAGGGCTGTTATACCCAGCTGATGTCCATTATCATTAGGGACACTGCAAAAATATCCCAAACAACAAAGACAATAAGTGAGAAGGTCACTGAAAAACCAATCAGTAAAAACAAAATGAAAACTCCAGCAAAGCTAGAACTTCCACTGAGTAACCTCCTAAACCTCTTGTATCAGAGGCCCATGGGATATATGCAAATGACCCTTATGAACATCAGGTGTTTATTGTCTTTGTTTGTTGTACAATCCCTGAATTGGCTCGAACTCCCTAACTACCTAGACTGCCTCCAACTCACCTCTGCTCATAGACTCATATTTCACCCAACAAAATGTCCTGCCCTAACTAATCTCCTTCCCCCCTATATACCCGAAAGAACACTAAGATCTGAAAATCAGAATCTAATAGCTATCAATAAACCTAAACATACTGCTGGCCAACTTCTTCTCTCTTACTCACTTGGCAAAAAATGGAATTCCCTTCCATCTACTCTAAGATCTATGCCAAACTCTGAAAACTTTAAAAACCTGCTTTTCAAACACGTCCTCTAAATGAAAATGTACATGCCTTCACCCTACCTAATCCAAGTTCAACCTTCTCCACCCAGTGTGTTCTCTCTCTTTCTACGGGCTCTCTATGCTTTCGATAACACCTATAGCTACTCTAACTCAACTCAGCCTTGTAAATAGCATCCATGTTTAATTGTGCATAAGCAGAGTGTATTTTCTATGTCTTTTTTCTGTCGTCTCTCTTTCTGTACTCATGTTCACACATATATTGTTGTCAAACTCCACACGTTAGAGTGCTCCTTAAATTAAATTGTAAAACCCTGAACTCTGTTAAATACCATGACTCCAAATGTGTTAATTATTACTTTTTGTATAATGTATCTGTTATACATATGTACCACTTGTATTGTAAATGTATTATGCAACTTGGATCTTTTCTCCCCGGGCCTCCGCTGAAAATGGGTCATTTCATCCCAGTGGACTTCCCTGGTAATCAAACTGGAAATAAATAAATAAATAATCTGTTCATAATAGACGCTGCCTAGTGAAATGGATGATTTCATGTTCAGTTAATATAAATGAGCATAAGAGCCCAATGAAAAGGAAAACACCCCTGGTATATATGAAGGCTAGTACAGTGGACTTGTTGCTCTTACAAGAGACACATCTTTCATAGTACAACCATAATAAGAGTAGGAAGGAATGTCACACCAACAGCAGTAACAAAATTAACAATGACTACAGAAGCCAGATAATCCACCAAGTAAATGCTTTAATATGAATCACATACTGTAACACACTCTAGTGCCTCGGCTATACAGTCTTCAAGGAGTGAAATATCTATGACACAAGATTCTCATTATATAATGACTTGAGTAAAAATATTCCCAGCAATCATTCAGTTATACAGTTAAATTAAAAATGTCCAATTACACTCAGTATTCAATCAATTTGGAATTAAAGCACCATATTTCAAAATAAAACCAGATGCCTTGTGTGATGATATGGGCTAGTGCCAGCATAGCCAACTGGTGTTCTGAAAATAATGATATTTCCTTTGAATATTAAACTGATTTATACAACATGCTTCTGTTACAAATGTATTAGAACTGTATGGCAGTTGAATATCAAACTGATTGGTACAGATGATTATGTTACCAATGTATTAGAACTGTATTGCATTTGAAAATCAAAATAGTTTTGTAAAGTTGCTAGTGTTAAAAAATGTATCAATAGTGGGTTCTGCTGGACAGAGAAGGACTATACATGTGAGACTGTATGTATATATGTTAGCAAAGGACACCGGAAGATAAGGTGTTAAACAGCTATCTTACTTCTTACTTTAAGAAAAATACTGTTAAATGGACCACCTGTTGGGCCATGGAAGTGCTTATCTTACCGCTCTGAATAGGACCAGAAGACATATGTCTAGAAGAAGCCTTTGTTCATTAGCTCAGTAAAAAGAGGGGAAACTCCAGGCACTGCCATAAACATTAGCAAAACTTTAGATATGCATCTTATCACATCTATGCTAATATTATGTCTCAAGCTTTAAATGGGTATAGTGTAAGAACCTAGAGTCAGATGACCAGATGAGGTCATTCTGCTAGATATCTTGGAAATTTTAGACATTGCAAAGAGAAATCTCTCAGTATTGAGTATTCTGTTTTAGGCCTGACAACAAGAAGAACTATTCCCCACATCATTTGCCTTGCTCTATTAAGTAAGTAGGGAATAGGGAAATATAGTGAAGTTAGTTTAGATATTGTTTTTCTCTACTTGCCTGAATCTGTCCATAAATGTTATTGTCAATATTTCCTGTAATTTCAACTTTGTGGTTTACTGTAAATATATATTGAGTATTTTCATGGTCTTTTATTATTTATTATTAAATATATTTAAAATGTTTATTGTGGCTGGTCTTTTTAGAAAGTATTTAACCTTTGAGAGTACTTATATTTATTTGTTGACACTGTTTGAGCCACTCCTGAAGGCCTAGCTGTCTTGGTCAAATACTACCATTTGTATTAGTATTAATATTACAGATTATAATTGGACACACTTTGTTAAGGGCCTTAGAGTAGCTGATTGTGGAGTGTCTGGTGGCAGTGTTAATTACCTTATACTGTGGGCAGAATGGGGGACCTCAGGTAAGTCTGTGTCAGCCTTTCCCAGGTGTGTGTGTGTGTGAGCTACTTGGAGCAGGGAAACTAAGCATTGATTTCACAGACAGGGTGCTGGAAGACTTGTCTTGGACACTCGCTGAGGACTTAACTCTGCAGCTGTGCTAGTGGAGAGCCTTATTTGGGCCTACAAGGAGACAGATATAAAGAAATCCAGATATCCCAAACATTTATACACATCTGTTCCAACTCAGTACCTTGTAATCCCCTCAAATCACTATTATGACAAAATTTAAAATGTAATGCAACTGGGCATTCCACCTTGTCTTTCTTAATATCTCTTGCAATCTAACTTTACATGCTCTTTTACTCTCACCTGTATAAAACATATTGCAGGGGCATCTTAACACATAAATAATAACTTCTGTATTACAAGTATATCTGCCATGAATAATGAACTTAATTCTATTTTAACAAAACATCTCACAGTAAACTTACAATTTGAACTTTACAGAGACATGCATCTGGAACATTTCTCCCTGGGCCTACACTAAAAACTGGCTTCATTCCAAGTCAGACTTTCCCAGTAAACAAATGTTAAATAAATTTATATTATAGCAAATTAATATTGTAAAGTTTTTAAGTATGTATGTATTCCAATAATTCTGTAACTTGTATCTATATGTAACTGTATAAAACTGCTACTGTTAACTCTTCTGTATCTATCCATGTGGAACTTTTCTCCCAGGGCCTCCGCTGAAAATGGACCTGTATCCAGTCGGGCTATCCCAGTTAACAAATGTAAAATAAAAATAAATAAAATAAAAAAATAAAAATAAATAAACAGTCCCCACAAGGAAAGGTACATAAACCTTCCAATATGTGTGGAACATCACTAATTGGAAAAGAAAATCTACTCTGTACTAGCATATCCTGAGTATTTTTCCCTCTTTTGTAAGAGATAGAAGAAACTTTGTATAACATCTTAGAAAATTCCTTGAGGTTTACCAAAAAAGCCCAATAATATTTAACCAAATTCACTACTTGTTCACTAAATGTACTATAGGTTTGTAACAAAATATATATTTTTTCCGAACTTCTGATTCTTGGGGCCTAGGAATCCTATTATTCAATATATATTGTGTGTTTTGCCCAAACTAGAATTTCCATAAATTATACCTCTAGCAAGATATTCTAACATTTTGTATCATATCCCCTCCTCAAAGACATATCTATTATCTTACTACCCTCTCTTTTAAAGTCCATATCATTGTTATACAACCTATGAAACCATTCCCTATGAGGAAAAGCTGATAAAGATGGGGGCAACTATTGCCATTCAAATAATGAAGCCCATTTTCAAATATTCTATGTACTGTTGTTTGAACTACACTATTCATAATACCTTCCAATTGCTCATCTGAAAATACTATCTTCTCCCCTCTTCATAGTCCATCAAACTGGACCAAATCTATTATTCTGTAAACTTGAAATAAAATCCATACCTAAATCAGAATCCCCTTTACATAAAAATATTAAATCATTTATGTATCTATAATACCTGCCTACATATTTTCTGAAAAATTCCTGAATATAAAACATTTCTATTCAAACAACCCTGTTAGTAAATTTGCATACATGGAAGCAAAACGTGTTCCCATGGCTGTGCCCTGTAATAGATGATATATTTCTTTGTTAAATTCAAAATAATTATTAACTAAACAAAAATAAATTAACTTTGTGATAAAGTTAGATAGCAGACTATCTCCTAAATAGTACTAAAGGACTTCCAATCCACAATTATGTTGAATATTTGTATACATACTTTTCACATCTAGTGCAATTCAAACCATTTTGTAAGTCCATTTGATATCTGATATCTTCCCTAAAATATCAAAGGCATCTTTGATATAAGAGGGAAGTTTCTGTAGACATGGCAGTAAATGTTTATGGAGCAGAACACTTATTTTATGTAAACAATAATGACAAGCAGAAACTATGGGGCAACTGGGGGGCATTAATATGATCTTTATGAATTTTGGGGAGACAGTAAAAATGTGCCATGGTACAACCATCAGTACTAATTTTTTTCTCACCATCTTCTTTTGAAAACTACCCCCATCTATATCATTTATAAAGTAAATCTTGAAATTGTCTCCATGCTTCCTTATACACAGAGATATCTACTATTTCATACACATTCTTATTAATAAGGTGTTCATTGCACATTCATTACTACCAATTTCTTGCCTTTATCGGATGGTTTAAATACCAAATCCTTCTGTTTACTTAAGCCCATTAGGGCTTTCCATTCAGATTTTCGTAAATTAAAACTCACATCATTTATATTAGACATAAACTCCCAATACTTAGAGTCTAATGCAAAATATAACATAGTAGAAACATATTGAATGCCCTCGTGCATGATTGGGGCATAAAAGTGGTGTTATATGTTATTTCATGGCTATTTAATAAACAATAAGAATTTGATTCAAAGTAAAAAACACAAGAATAAAAACTATCATCCTTACTAATATTTTCATCTGTTCAGGAATCTCATTCCATATTCTCACAAATATACCCATCTATTACATTTGATACTTTAATAAAATGCATTAGATATAATTTCCTAACCAACATAAAAATCTCACATTTCAACATATATAAGCAGGGTAATACTGTTGGAACACATTTTAAACCAGTTTAACACAGCTATTTGTTCATTGTCAAAAACATAGCCAGACAAATTTATTACAAAACTACTATCAACATTATGTAACACTTTAGCCTTATCATTTGGCAAGTTAATACGACTTGCCTATTTTAGGACACTGCTGGAACTGTCCTTCCCTAAGCCTTGATGCTTCCTGCTCATAGTTGACTCATTCTCATTTTTTGGAATTATTAAAGTTCCGCTTACCAGAGTAGCTTGTGTTACGAAAAGTATGTTGGATCTTTACTGAGTCCTAGGCCTGAGGGAGGGGTGGAAAAGATGAGTTATTGGTTTCCCATTCTGTGAAAGCTCCTGCACCATCTGCAAAACAAACAAAGCTCCTGATGGCTTCCCCTTCACTTCCAGACAGTCATATCTGATGATGGCATGTTGCTTCCACTAATTCATCCTCCTAAGAAAGGCTCAACACTTATCATAATCTCACAAGTTCCTCTAAAGTTTAGATTTTTTTCTTTTCTATCAGTTCCTTTTTAAAAACAGTTAGCTTTTCATTAATGTTGGTTTGTATGACAAATGCTAGGGATGGTTGAGGTTGTCAAACACCCAGATAGTCGAACATCCGATATCTCAAAGGTCCATTTCTTTGAAACAAGTGAGTTGGAAATGGATAGGCACAAGGATGTATGTGTGTGTGTGTGTTTGGGTGTTAGGGTATGGGTTAGGTACAGGTACAGGTGTTGTGTGTTTATGTGTGAGTACATGTATTTTGGAGTTAGGGTCTGGGTTAGGTAAGGGTTAGATTTCATGTTTATAATCTGTGTGTGTGTGTGTGTGTGTGTGTGTGTGTGTGTGTGTGTGTGTGTGTGTGTGTGTGTGTATGTGTGTGTGTGTGTTTGCTTGTGTGTGTGTGTATGTGTATGTGTGAGTTAGTGTCTGGGTTAGGTAAGGAGTTAGATTTTCATGTTTGTAGTGTGTGTGTGTGTGTGTGTGTGTGTGTGTGTGTGTGTGTCTAAGTGTGTTTTGACTAGTGACAGTGTTACAGGAGTGGCTTTTCTTAGGTTACCTTTTACAACCGCGAAACCACAAATGTGCGAATATGGAAACGCCGACACATATTGAGCGAACCGTGAAAACATTAAATGTCCTTGAGCACGAAATTCGAAACGTCAAATTGTCATAGTTGGCCCCTCTCCGGTATAGCTCCTTAAGGTAAGTGTGCAATAGTTATGGACCTTATGGTTAGGGTGCGGGTTAATGTAAGTGCATACATAGTAATATATGTAAGCTATAGTTTAGGGTTAGAAGTAGGGTTTTGTTAAATGTATGAATGTGGATTATTTATTTTGATTAGGTAGGTAGTACATAACCGGTGGTGGGATTAGCCAACTATGCCAGTTTGACATTTTGAATTTTGCAGTTCAAGCCGTTCTGTGTTTTCAAGCTTCGCTCAATATGTGCTGACGTTTTCGTATTCGCGTATGTGTGGTTTCACGATTGTGATATAGACACCTTTTTTTAAGATATGGTGTATGGCTAGGATTGGGGCTGAGTTAGAGT
>NC_056750.1:691772823-691830323 GCF_019279795.1 Protopterus annectens
GAATAAGTGAAGAACATTATAGTTAAATTACACAAGGTAGGCTTAATAGATGATAATGTGAAAGAGTTCCTATGGATAGAACATCCAGTGGTCCCTGAATTTAAAGCTTTGCCGAAGATCCATAAGGATACTATGAACCCACCCCTAAGGCTCATAGTTTCAGGGAGGGTTTGGATGACTGAAAATGTCTCAATATGGGTTGAATGTGCTTTAAAACCCATACTGAGGCATTATCCTAGAATATTAAAAGATACCGCGCATTTCATTACAGCTTTGTCGACACATTTAGATACAGTGAGGGAAAAGGAATATATGTTTTTTACACTGGATGTTAACAATCTATTCACTGTAATTAATAAACAATATGGCATTTTAGCTATTAAGAATTTATTAAT
Organism: Protopterus annectens; assembly: GCF_019279795.1. NCBI lineage: Eukaryota > Metazoa > Chordata > Ceratodontiformes > Protopteridae > Protopterus > Protopterus annectens. Next base: position 691,773,219 of record NC_056750.1, read on the forward strand.
AAATAAAATGCAGTTAGATATGGATACTATTCAGAGGACGAGTAAACTTCTGAATATTGTACTGGAATATAATATATTTTTATGTTTTATTTATTTTATTTTATTTTACATTTGCTGACCGGGATAGTCCGACTGGATGCATGTCCAATTTCAGCGGATGCCCGGGGAGAAAAGCTCCAAGGGTAAGCATATACAGCATTACATAATACCAGCATTACATATTACAAACAGACTGTTTACAGAGATTACATAAGTAAGCAAGTTAAACAAGTTCCATAGGTTAGAGTTAATCCTGAGCGCAAGTCAGGATTAAATTAAATTAAATTACACAGTAAACTGGTTAACAGATTTTTACACATTCTAGAGAGAGTTAGCCAGGCTTGATACATTGTCATAGCCAGTTAAGTGACAAATGTTGTTTGAGTCTAGTTTTAAATTGACCAAAGGTGGAATGTAAGGTAATATCAGCTGGAAGAGATTTCCAGGATCTACTTACAGAGTTTGCAAAGAGAGAGTCACCGGCTGTGTTATTAATTTTGCTAGTCTGAATTAGTAGTTTGTTAGAGGATCGAAGCGGTCTAGGATTGTTATAGGGGGTGGTAATATTTTTAAGTGCAGGAGTATTGTCCGGATTATAGAGGATTTTATAGGCCATAATCAGATGGTCATACTGGATTAGGCTGGGTAGTTCAAGCCACCCAAGCTGATTTAGATTGATGCAATGATGTGTCCTAAAAGGCAGCCCAGTGGCAAACCTGTAGCAAATTGAGAGTTTGTTAAGGACAGTCTTGTTTATATTCGAGAGTAGAGGGGATGCATAAAGAAGGGTTGAAAGAAGGTGAGAGCGAGCTATGGCAATTTTAGCTGGAGGGGTTAGGAAGGCTTTTATTCTGTAAAGTGACCCTAGTTTTTTATTGATGGTTTTGATAGTTTGGTTAACATGTAGGTCGAATTTTAGATTATTGTCTATGATGACACCTAATAGTTTTGTAGAGGGGTCAGGGGAGATTATTGTGCCATCATTTGAATTTATGGTAAAGGTGAAAGCGGTAGACCTACATGTTGGTGAAAATAACAGCATTTTAGTTTTTTTGGGATTTAGGATCAGACGATGTTCATAAAGCCAATTTTCTATTGTATTAAAGGTGGTCTGGGTAGCTGACCATAACTCTACTGGAGATGTGGCTGAGCAAATCAGAGTAGAGTCATCAGCATATTGGATACAGCTGACTTTTGGGATGACAGTATAAAGGTTGTTAATGAAGATGGAGAACAGCATGGGCCCTAGTATAGAGCCTTGTGGTACTCCAAGGGTGTTAGGTAGAAGGTTAGAGAGTTTGTTCTGCCAGAGGACAGCCTGCTGTCGACCATTTAGGTAGGATTGAAACCATTCAAGGGCTCTAGAATCTAGACAGAATGTTTGCAGGGTGTGGATTAATAGTTGGTGATCATCCATATCGAATGCCTTGGAAAGATCCAAGAAGAGGGCTGAGGATATATAATTATTGTTGCGATTATGGTTTATGGTGTTGGTAAAGGCTAGGAGGGCTGAAGTAGTGCTGTGATGAGGATGGAAACCATGCTGAGTGTCTGCCATAAGGTGATTCTGGATTAGGTGGTGCATGAGTTGTCTATGAATACATTTTTCCATAATCTTTGCAAGTGGAGAGAGTATAGCTATTGGCCTATAATTGGAGAATTCAGTAGAGCTGCCTCCTTTGTGAAGTGGGATTACATAGGATATTTTCCAGATGGTGGGAATTTTAGCTTCTACTATGGTTCGATTGATTAGTAATGAGATGAGGTAAGCAATAGCATCAGCTGATTTTTGTGGCAGGGAGTTGATCAGCAGAAAGTGTAGTGGGTTTTAATTTTTTGATCAAGGTATGGATAAGTGAAGTGGCGACTGGTTGGAAGCTGAATGCGAGTAGGTTTCTAGGGGTTCTACTTTCAGGACCAGGGGAGCTAGGAGGTAGTTGGCTAGCTAGGGCTTGAATTTTCTCAGTAAAGAATCGGTTAAAACTGTCAGAAACATCTTCAGGGTTTTATCAATAGTAGCAGCAGGGATTGGGGTTGAAGTTTGTTCAGGATGTAGTAGATTATTTAAACCTGCCCAAAACTTCTGAGGGTTATTTTGATTTACTGTCTGCAAATTATAGTAGTATTGTTTTTTTGTCTTGTAAAATTGATTTTTTGGTTTCGTTCCTGGATTGCCTGTATTTAATGTGATCTTGAGGGTCTTTAGAAGAATGCTATAAAGCCCATGCTTTGTTTCTAAGGGTAATTTTGAGTTTAGACTCTTTAGAAAGCCATGGTGCAGGTTTTGCCTTGGTTCTCTTTGAACGAACAGGTGCATGCAAATTAAGGATCTCAAGGAATTTGTTGTTAAAGTACACTACTGCTTCCTCTAAGGGGAGGTGTTTTAGAATAGACCAATTACATGAGTTTAGTTATTGTTGAAATTTGGCAAGGTCAAAGTTTTTATTTTGTCAAGGTACTTACTATTGACTGAAACAGGGTGTTGCCATGGGCAATTCCTGTGCTAATACATATGCTAATTTAGTATTAGCATATTGGGAAGATCTTGCTATTTTTGATGTATCGCATGCATGGGTGGGCAAACTGGGTTTTTATACCTGATTTGTGGATGATATTTTTTTCTTGTGGGAAGGCACAGAATTGGAGATAATATCTTTTGTAGAATACCTAGAGAAGAGTTTAGACTTTTTCAGATTCTCAGTCTGTTTCTCTGACTCAGAGAAAGACTTCCTAGATGTGCGGTTGACCAAGCATGAAGATGGCAATATAGCAACATCTTTATATAAGAACACTTGCTGGCATAATAGTTTGTTACCTTTTGATAGTATGCAGCCACATCATACATTTGACAATATAGTCAAAGGCCAGGTTTGCAGGATTTCTAGGCTGTGTAGTGAGGGCACAAGGTTTCATGATGAAATTGAGAAATTTCAGGACAACTTACGCTTAAGGGGTTATAGGCGGAAGAAGTTTGAGCCTTTAGTAGAAGATAGTAAAAACAAAAGAAGTAGTACAGCCAGACCATGGCTCAATAGGAATGTGACCACAGTGGGAAATGCCTTGAGCCAGAACAGTGCTCCAGGTGACAGGAACAATGTTAACCTGGTTTTTACTTATAATAGTGATGTGGGAGGCATTTGTGACATAGTGAGGCAGCATTGGAAAGTACTACATACAAGGCCCATTTTTTTTTTTTTTGGGGGTAAACCCAGAGCCCCACCACCACCTCACCCCCCCCCCCCCTGCCCACCCCTCCCACCCAAGCCCCCGCCACACAGCCATTCAGTGTCCCATTACTTGGCTATTTCTCCCCATTTACTGTAGACACTGTTCAAATCTGTGTGCATACTGTTTTATGCTTTAGTTCTACAATGATTACAGGGCAGTGGGATTTCATTACAGCTTTTATTTCAAACATTATAGCCCAAACACTGAGACATTTACTAAACCTAAACAAAGCAATAGTCTTACAATGAAAACAGACTTGGCATTAAAGCTTCTACTTTTGAAACTCACATTCAATGAAACAGCATTGAAACCCACATTCAAAGAAAATGCATCTGGCCACTGGCAGGTTATTTACCTTTGAACTCTTTTCAAGCAATAGGCTCCTTGCACACCATTAGGGCCATGCAAAAGTTATTTGATTTACCTGATTGTATTAATTATAATATATAATTGAATTATATCCCTTGTATTATACAGCAGCACTTGAGTGTATCTGCTGAAGTAAAAGTAATCTGAATAATTCCACATTAAAGATATCTGAAACTAATGAAGATGTTGTTGCTAGAAAACAACTGTATTTCAGTGTTTCATCTACAAATTCAGTGCCTGCTGCCGTCAAAGAATAAATTGTCTATGTTAAATTAAAAAAATGGTAAGCTGGTATATTGCAATAAAAAATGGATGACAAGCTGAAAAACAGGTTCATAGTTATTAGGCATCCCATCCAAAGGAGGACATCCTGAGGACTGCAGCATACAAATGTATATGCTGTAGGAATAGAACCTCAAGCTTTTACATTAAGATGCAAGTATTCTACTTGTGGTGCTACTAACATAGCTTTAAAACTTTATACCACAACAGAGATACCATTTGCTAAACAAAACAGTTGCACATTGTAAATAGACTTGGCATGAGCAGCAGTGAACTTAGCTTCCCTTAAAACTCACAGTTCCTTGAAAATGCACTTGAAAATTCCACCTGTTAACTCTGACTTGGGCATTTCACTTTCTCTCTCACAAACATACCACACCCCTCAAGGCCTCAACCTTAGTGCAAGAAATCTGGACAAAGCCTAAAATAAATAGGGATAGATTATAAATATGGCTCTCAGAAACTTAGAAAATTGCAAGAGTAACAGGATTTGTGTTAGTATGCATTTTTCTAAATGACATGACATCTAAAACTGAAATGTCTCATTTAGCAACTTCAATCCTTTTAGGAGGAATATGGGGCAAAAATCTGGGCAGCTGAGGGTATGCTACCTCCCTCTTATACACACACCAAATAATTCTGGTCAGACTTGAATTAGTTCTGGGAAGGTTGCACTGAACGGCACAGTGCTTGAGCTGAAGTGGGTGAAATCCTGGTAGCCAGTGATAACTGATCTGCAGCTCAGCAATGTGAAGCATTAAAGCATTTTAGCAGAGCATTGTTTCATCACTACCTATTGTGTTTGCACATAAGCTGTAGTTATTTTAAACATTTGCCTTTTTGATTACTACAGAGTACATTTACCCACCAGAGCTATTGTGTTTTGACTTCAGTGTGGAGCTAGTTGTTGCAGGGCTTGGCTTTTAAGTAAGGTAGCAATGCTTATTTACCATATACCATTAAAGCCACCCAACTACAAGTGTACTAACACACAGACACTGCTATAAGACACTGGTCTGCAATAAAATGTAATGAGCTTCTGAAAATACTGTAATCCTGTCCTTTTATTACAATGAATATAAAATACTAAATAAGGTAAAAAGCTCATAATCTACAAAACTACTTTTCCACACTTCAAAACAATAAAATCAAACCCTCAGAAATTTTGGAAAGGTATCTCTACTCTACTTAACCCCAGCAAACCAGATACTAGCCCAGACCCAAATGTGACCAAGACTTGGCTACCCAATTTAACTCTTTTCATTGAATCCATTTCCAAATTAACGTCATCTTTCTCTAACACCACTACATTCTCCAAAACTCCCTTACCATCCCCAACCATCTCTCTACCCTACTCTGCTACTACTTCCTCATTCCCATCTACCAACTCCCATCCCTCCACTCCTCCTACTCCTACTACTTCATCAGCTTCATCTGCCCCTAATTCTCCCTCTTCACACTCCTTTTTTCTCATTTAAACCTATACCCACTTCTACTATAAAGAAACTCCTTATGAAACTGAAGCCATGCACCAATGCTCCTGATAACATCCCTTCTTACTTTCTTAGCAAAGCTGCTGAAGCAATCACTTACCCTATTAGCATTTTAATCAACCGCTCTATCCAAGAATGTATAGTACCCAAAGTCTGGAAAAGGGCCTTTATCATACCTCTACATAAAGGTGGCAGCAACAACAATGTTACTAATTGCTATTCTGTCCCCCATCTCTAAACTCCTAGAAAAGTGTATACAACTACAACCCCTTCCACATCTTAGATAATCACCTACTAACTCCCACACATGGATTCAGACCACATCATAGCACTATGACCACCCTCCTCTCCTTCCTTGAAACTGTAAATAAAGCCCGCGACTCTGGCCAAATTGTTTCTACCCTACTACTCGACCTCTCTAAGGCCTTTGACACTCTCTCACAGCCTGCTACTAACTAAACTTTCTAAACTTAACCTATCTCCCTCCTCCTTGAACTGGTTCTCCAGCTACTTATCTAACAGATCTCAAGCAGTCAAATGGAAAAAGGCCACCTCCTCATTTCTAAATACTCCTACTGGGGTACCCCAGGGCTCTATACTGAGTCCCCTTCTCTTCAATATATTTATAAATGATTTCAACTCTATCCCATTCTCAGACATCATCCAATATGCCGATGATTCTGCTATTATCTGCACTGCCACCTCTATCCCTCACTCCTAAAACTGACTCAAGATGCTTTTACAACAACTGAGCAATGGATGAAAAGGAATCACCTAGCACTCAATGCCTCTAAAACCAAATTAATGTTATTCACCCTCTAAGGCAACTTCTTTCAATATAAACACATTCCACATCTCTAGACAAAATAATCTACCCCTGGAACTGGTGTCGAGACCAAGTTACTTGGGGTCCAAATTGATAACCAGCTCAAATTCAACTCCCACCTACAGTTAAATATCAAGAAAACCCATCAAAAACTAGGTATGCTTTACCAACAAAATCATTACCTTACACCTGCTACCAAAATCACCCTCTACCTCATTTCTTATCCCCTCCCTTCTCTATGGAGCTCCACTCCTAACTAATCTACAGACCTCTCTAAAAACACAACTTTCCTCTTGCTACAACAAAATTGCCAAGTTCGCTACCAACCACAAGTCCTCCACCCACCACTGTTCCTCTCTCCAAAAACTAAAATGGCTAGAGCTACCCAGTTCTCACATATACTCAACTAAATCTTGCACATAAGCTCATTTTCAACCCCTCCCTTTGTCCCTCCCTTTCATCAGCCTTTAAAATGCACCTTCCTGCTAGAGTATTAAGGTCCAACAATCAAAATCTATTAGAAGTATATAAACCAACTCGTCCCCCAGACAAAAATCTTCTGTCTTATGGCCTTGCATGCCTTTGGAACTCCCTACCACCTTCCATTCGTACCACCCCCAACCATTTTATATTTAAAAGATCTCTTCACTCACATCTAGTATCCCAGTGGGAATGCTCTTGCTCCCACCCTACATAACTTGCAAACTCCATCTTCTTTCTTCCTCTGTTTCCTCCTGCAACTTTCCTAATTACCCACCCTAACTCATACATATTATTATTCCTACAATAATCGGAAAGAATATACTAGGCCACACTTCCTAAGTATTGCTTCCCTAATACATTATTGCTTCTCAGTACTTTTGTGCATTGCTTCCTAATATGTTATTATTCCTCAATATTGTCATGAAATGCTTCCAAATATGTTGTTATTTCTCAGTGCTTTTGTGCTAAATTTCCCTTTAGTCTGTAATTAATACAATAATATTAATAATAATAATATATATTATATAATATAATATAATAATTAATAATAATAATAATAATAATTAATTAATTAATACTAATTAATTAATTAGTCTGTAATGTAACCTATTAATTTCATCACTAGATTGTACTCGCTCTAGTTTTTGTTGTATTATTTGCAAATTGTTATTTCTTGTATAATTAACTTCTGTGTAATTGTATAATTTGTATATCTATTAATAACCTACATAGTTTTGGAGCTTTTCTCCCCAGGACTCCATTGAAAATGGGTTCATTTGGCCCAATGGACTATCCTGGCAAACCAACTGCAAATAAATAAAATACTGTCATATGCATTTCAATACCCAAGGCTTATACATTATCTAGTCATGTAAATATTCTCTGCATGGCAACAACGAAAAGGCTTTCAATGCTGGTAATTCTTTAACAATATACTTACTAAAGCTTACTTGCATCTTACAATGTCCGACAAGCTTACTTGCATCTTACAATCTCCGACAAGCTTACCTGATGTTCATTAAACCATGGCTACTTAAACAGAGCAACAGGGCACTGTGACAGCATACAGTTCCTGAATAAGAAGCATAAATCAACAGTACAAAAATCTGATAGAAAACCAGAACATTTTGCAAAATCAAGGACAGATGAAAAGCCATGGTCGTATTTGTGATCTACTTTGGATGGGGGAATACTCTGCACACTTACACTGCATAACTGCTCCTTGCCTTCCATGGACACATCCAGAGCCACTACAATGGGGAGTGGGGTGCAATAAGTATGTCACAATTTGAAATGTCTCTGGCTGACAGTGATGGATCTGACACTCATACCTCTCAACTTCAGAGCAAGAAATCTGGACAAAGCCATACATAGAACTAGAAGTGGGACACAAGCCCAAAAATAAGGCCAATTTTTTAAATATTGCTCTTATAACTTAAATGGAACAGGTAGATCTTGCATCAGTACAAATTTTCTGAAGGGTATGAAATCTGAAACTCAAATGTCTGCCATTATTTTCTAACTTCAATCTTTAATGACTTGCCACTAATTTGCCAGAAAACCACAATTTTATGAAAAACGGACCAAAATGTGATGCAAAAATACCTGTCAAAAAAGGGACACCTTTTTTAATATTAACAGTTAACCTGAAGCAGCTAACAAAATAAGAGCATCCACATGCATTTCTGAAATAAAGGTAATCTGTAAGTGATCATTGTAATTGTAAACCCTCCACATTTTCTTCCAAAATTGCCATTTTGGAGGAGGGATTATTAGGGGAGAGCAACATTTTGAGCCAGAATTGGGGACAATTGAGATGTTTGGATATTCCTAATCTACAAAGTGATTTGCATGTACCTCTCAACCTCTTAATGCAGGAAATCTGAACAAGGCCAAATATATTGGGGAACATACAAACACTACTAAAAATTGCTCTTGTATAAACTTAAAGACAGTCTTGCATTAGCATGCATTTTTCTGAAGGTTATGACATCTGAAACTCAATGTCTGTCATTTAATGGCTTCATTCCTAAATGATTTGCTAGAAAACCACAAATTTGAGGAACAAACCAAAATAAGCAGCAAATATCTATTCATTCTGCAAAGATATGGACAACTGAGAGGTATAGTTCAACGGGCTGTCTTCACAAAATCATGGTCAAATGGAGCCTCCCCTGCAGCCATTCCAATGTCCCATTCCTTGGTTATTTTGCCCCATTTATCATAAACACTAATGTGCATACTGCTTTACTTATGATTTAGAATTTCATTTGAAAGTTTTATTTTGCATTTTACAGCACAAACCCTAATAACATATCTGTTAAAGCAATGCAGTCTCACAATGAAAATAGACTAACATTAAAACTTCTCTGCTCTTGAAACTCGCATGCATTGAAACAGCACTGAAACCCACTTTCAGAGAAAATACATTTTGCCAATGGCAAATATTAACTCTGGGCTGTCTTCAAAATCATAGGCCCCTCGAACATAACATGCTCTTTGATACACCTTCCTGACCATATTACATTATATTCCTTGTACAATACAGTACAGTTGTTAGAGGGCATTTTAAATTTATTGTTTTGAACATTTTTCCAGTAAACAATGAAACAAAAAGCATCCACCAATGACAAAACTGCCCAATTCAGAACATTTGCATCATAAAAAGTCTACTCAAGTGCACCAGTATCAGTAAAAATATACACAATCTCTGAAGTAGTAAACTCCACATTGAAAAATTTGTAACTAATAAAGAGGTTGCTGCTAGCAAACACTTTATATGTCATTGTTTAATCTACAAATAAAGTGCCTGTTACCCTTGAAGAATAAATTGCTTTTGTTGCATGCAATAAAAAATGAAAAGCTAGTAATACCGCAATAGGGAATGGATAGCAAACTGTTAACAGGTTGATAGTTACTAGGTATCTTTGCCAAAAAGACTGCAGCATCCACCCCCTTTACAACACAATACAGCATCAGCAATGCATTTACCTACTGTGGGAGTAGAACCCACAGCCTTCAGCATCTAAAGCAAGTACACCATCTGTTGTGCTATTAACAATGCAAGCAGACTAAACATAAAGCAGCACTAAACTTTTGCTCCCCTGCAGCTCTCAGCTCCTTGTAAAATCTACTCGACACTCAGCTGTATCTCTGAACTTTTCAGCACAAGAAATCTGGAAAAAGCCAAAATTTATTGGGGACAAAAGGCCAAAACCAGGGACACATTTTAAACATTGCTTGTATAATGTTTGAAAGTTGCTAGAATAAAATGCTGTGTTACCACCATACATTTCACTGCCACGTCTTGAACCCAGGGGACCCCGTGCAAAACAGTCAGCGCAACATACCACTATGCCAAATCAACTGTTTTGTGAAAGAGGAAGACTGAAACTTAAATATCTACCATTTAGTGAATTCAGTTCTCACCATAGCACAGCTGTCAACCTCTTAGCACAAAATACCTGAACAAAGCCAATAATGGGTGACTACAACCACCAAACAAACATTCAGTGAATTCAGTTCTCACCATAGCTCTCAACCACTTAGCAAACACCCGGACAAAGCCAGTAATGGGAGAATATAACCCCCAAACATATTCAGTGAAATCAGTTCTTACCACAGCTCTCAACATTAGCAAAAAACCTGGATGAAGCCAATAAATGACAACATAAGATCACAGAGATGCACATCTAGACAAACCGAAAGACTGTTAACAAGCATGGTGGAACATACTCAAATATTAGACTAAACCCTTGCATTTATCTGATGGAAGTTCGTCCAACAGTAGCACCTTGACGGCCCTTCTTACGTGATATACCTTTAAACTAGGTTTTGCTCTCACAAAAATAACCTCTACTTTAAAATGCTTTATTCCCTACTGCTGCGAACATTTTTTCCATCAACTTGTTTTAGGTTTGTACAATTGTACAGAGTTACAAACTACTATCCTCATCCACAAGTAAGGGTTTTACATTGAACTCCGTGCTACAACCGTAATCGCATTACAACCGTACATACCAATCACAAAACTGGTAAAGCAATACCACTTATTTGTAAAGACATACGATATCAGCTTCTAATCGGTTACAAATAGGGTTGCCATCTTTTCGGATGCCTGATGTTGGACTTTTTAAGATTTTCTAGGATAAACCAGTGCAAAGTAGTAGACTTCAGCTTTTGGACAAAATAAAAGCTCACTCTTGTAGAACTGTATTTGTTTCTGTTGTTGCATAGCATACGAAAGTGCTGCACATACAAGATGGTTTTATTCAACTTTTAGAAAGAACTTACGAAATAACTTTGTTCATAAAATCTCTAGACATTTACCATTTTTTAAACCAGGACACAAACAGGGACTGTCCTGTATAAAAAGAGACAGGTTAACTGTTCTTACTGCAACATCCCCATGTGTCACCCTAGCATACCTTTATCTTCCGTGATGGAACCTACTTCCTTGATTTACAGCCAGGCCACGGCTTATACGCTGAATCCTACCATTGTCTTACTCTTTATGGTTTTCACCACAGTCTACAACGTTGTGCTTGCATGCTTTAGCTAAAATAAAAAAGACACACATACAGTATATATGAACATACATAAAACACCAGCTACTGAATGGATGCAGTAAATAATAAACGGAACATTACACACAGCCTTGGGTGGATGATCTGCCACCAATTTTAGTGTTTACAGGTCTTGCTGCTGTAAAAGTGGGCGGGTATTCCCTTGCTCTATAGTTCCAGCACCCATGCGCAAGTACCTGTTCCGTTTGAATGACTGGATGCAAAGAGCATTCTTAAAGAACAACGCCCTTACAAATTTTTGTTTTAAGTAGAAGTAAATTAATCTCTGACTACATACTGATATGAGATTAAAACATGTAGTAGGTGATGAACCTAGATTTACATTTAGAAGGAATAAGAACTTGAAGGACATGCTATGTCATGATCCTAAGGTTAATGTCAGGAGTGGTCCTGGGATAAATAAGATGGGCACTTTTCCCTGCTATCATTGCAAAGCTTGTCAATACATTTTGCAAATAAGTACTTATAAGCATCCTAGAACAGGACAGAATTATTTTTTCAATGGTTATGCTGATTGTAGAACAAAGAACCTTGTGTATTTAGTTGTATGCCAGAGTTGTGATTCATATTACGTAGGAAAGACAAACTGTATGTTGAAAACCAGGATACTTCAGCATATTTCGGATATTAGACTTCATCATGAACATAATGCTTTGTTTCAGCATATCAAAATGAATTTAGGGCATATATTTTTTGTTTATGGTGTTACATGCAATTAATAGTAGAGTAAGGGGAGGAAATATTTTTAATGATACAGAATGTGCAGAAACTAGATGGATAATTAGATTAGGGGCTGACAAACCCCCAGGCTTGAATGCTGTTATTCCTTTAAAACCCATCCTTAGAAAAAGGAGGGTGAAAAATTGATCTCTGATTGGTTGTTGAGTATTTTAAATAGTTCTATTTTGTTTGTATGCACTATCTGATGAAGGGCTTGTTAGCTTGAAAGCGCTTAGCAGTGCACTTTTATCATTTTTTTATATCATTGTTTTAATAAATTTCTTTACAGTTTCAGTCTGGTGTCTCATGCCTGTTTCCCGATATATATATATATATATATATATATATATATATATATATATATATATATATATATATATATATATATATATATATATATATGTATGTATATATATATATATACATATGGATCTATTTTACATGTATGACATTTCACAAAGCCAAAGACCATATAGCCAAGACCATATGATCGACTTTTGAAATGTCGATCATGTAAAAAAAAAGAAAAAACACAACAAACATCAACCTAAACATTGCTAGCAGGGAGGCTCTGCCCTCCACACACTTCAAGACTTAAATATATCAACTATGAGATTGCACTACAGTGTGGAAGATGGAAATCTTTCCATTCTGCACTGTACGGAGATGCCAGTTCCGCATGGTCGATATTTCAAAAGTTGATCATATGGTCTCGGTGATATAGTCTTCGGCTTTCTGAAATGTCAACCATGTGAAGGGGACCCATACATATATATATATATATATATATATATATATATATATATATATATATATGTATAGACACACACACACACACACACACACACACACACACACACACACACATGTACAGATAGATAGACATGCATTAACTTTTAGATCTCAATCCTTGGAGAAAGGGAATATTTCCCTACCCGGGGATTGTCAGTCTTCTGCACATATCGACTATCTGCTCCTGACAACCAAATGGTGTCAACCAATCTGGTGCTGACATTGTACTCCATTTGATGTAACAGAGTACTCCTATAAACATATACATACACACATATATATATATATATATATATATATATATATATATATATATTTATATACGTGTGTGTGTGTGTGTGTGTGTGTGTGTGTGTGTGTGTGTGTGTGTGTCTAAATCAAGGGGCAAAGCACTAAGAAACTAGCACCAAGAACCAACTTTCAGGGGGGAACAAACATTTAAAAAAATTCACAGTGTACAAAATAGTTAAGCTACCTTTAAAATAAGCACAAAAAATCGGCAGTTATTCTACAAGTTATACCTCTCAACTGGCCAGATTTTTAAAGAATGTCCAGATTTTTGCTTCATGTTTTTGGTCTGTCCCTCATAAAATTTGTAGTTTTCTGGCAAATCATTAAAGACTGAGGTCACTAAATAATGACATATACATGAGTTTCAGACTTTATATCCTTCAGGATATGTATGCTAAAGGCAATCCTATTATTCTAGCAACCTTCTAAGTTTATAAGGGCAGTATTTAAAATCTGACTATGTTTTAGCCTTTGTCGTTCAATTATTTTAGGCTTTGTCCAGTTTTCCTGTGCTAAGACATTGAGAGGTATGCTACAAGATATTTATATGTGATTGCTGTTCTGACTCTGTAAGGATTGCTTGCAAATTGTCAAACTCTTCTTGTAAATGTTTGCTCATTTGCAAGTTGTCGTTAATGAATTGTCATGGTAACTGCTTATACAAATTGGGGGGGGGGTGCAAATGGATATGTTGCTTTGGACCCCAAATCCCCTTGCTATTGCTGGATCTGGGGGGTGAATTTAATTTTATAACAGCCCAAAGAGATACAATGGCTAAGGTTAATCCATGGATTTCTTCCTTATTTGTACTGATAAACTGGATTAAGAAAAAAGTTGGCTGTGGAGAGTAATGTTTATTTCAGGAAGCTCCCTCCTACTTATTTAAATTATTATGGAAACATTACTAAGATGTTTTCCATAGCTGATTCACCCTATTTGCCACTTTCTGTATGGCTCAGAATAGTGGGTGGGATGTAACTCCTGTGCTTTTTTTTTCAGATCACACTCCAGCCTTTTTCACTATTGGCCCATCTATTATGCTATCATCTAAATTAAGGTTCATAGGGTCATAGGCTTGTAGTAAGCTTTTCACCAAATGAGACCATTGAGAAGCTTAGTCACATCACTGATTACAGATAGGAGACTAACAATGTCCCACATTAACAATATTATCTCCTGCAAAAATTATGATCACCCATCCAGTCATCCAGATTGGTTTTAAAGGTTGCTACAGAAGTCTTAATCTTAAAGCTAAGGACAGCCTGTTGCAGAAATGGGGAATGTTTCTTGTTAGGAATCTGTCACCCCATCTGGTGTTGTCAGTGTGGCAGTATAGGTTTAGGTCTCTACACTGATTGTTTTCTTTTCCACTGGTTCTGTTTAGGTTAAGGAATTCAAAGAACACTGGATCACTCATAACACAGAAAGCTAAGCAGAAGATCAATTCTCAGAAATCTGTATGACACTGAGTAAAGGGGCAGGTCTTTTAGTCTGTCAAAATAATTAAGGCTAGTGAGACTTAAGATTTTTTTAGTGCGTAAACAATGAGGTCTTTCAAGCTGGTTTAAGTGCTTTGTGAGTTACATGCAGAAAGTTATATTATATCAATAATGTGACTAATAAGGAATTAATGAAGTGGATCTATAACTTCTTTCAACCCTGAGGAGATAGTATAAGGGAAACAGTGTGCAAGGTAGAAGCATTTTCTAACCATCAAGAGAGACATGGAGGTCAAAGGAGAGTCTGTTTTCAGCATATATACCCGAGTCCTTCATGGCTATGTCAAATTTAAGTGGAATGTTATCTGTATAATAATTGATAATGACACTAGATTTACCAAAGAAAACTATGCTATTTCTTGATATAAAGGGTAAGCCCATAATTAATACTGCACACATTTCTGTTGCCAGCCCTTGACAGACAATTTTAGTATCAGAATGGAATTTGATAAGTGCCCCAGTTATCAATGATTAGTACAATTGATTGGCCATAGTCCCTTGATATAAGCTTTTATGTCAGTGATATATATATATATATATATATATATATATATATATATATATACATACACATGCCAAAGAAGAAGGGACCCAAGAGAGAACCATGTGGAATATCACTGGTGACATTTTTTCATCTAAAGCAAGTACTCCCATCCTTAACAGTATGGGTTGTGTTAGATAGTCAGTTGCCAATTCAGCAAACTGTGTATGGGCTAAAGTTGAGTTGGAAGAGTTTGTTAATAATCCAGATATATGGAATCATATCAAAGACCTTAACAAGGTCTAAGAAAGTGTTGTTGACTATATGCCTTTCATCCATGGCCACAGTAAATCATTAAAGAACTCGACCAGGTTGATAAAGCATGATCTAACTTTTACAGAGTCAAATTGGTATGTATCCAGGGATATAAAGTCACCAATATCACTGTTTATTAGGTCAGCTATAATATGTGCATAACCTTGCAAATAATACTGTAAAGACTAACAGGTCTGTAGTTTCCAGGGTCAGTAAAAGGACCACATTTATGCAGGGTCACAATTGTCTTTCTCCACACTTCAGTAATATAACCAGTGGAGATAGGTTGTAGAGTTTATGGAGGGATTTTCCTGAGCAGGACTTTACACTTCACAGTTGACATCCAGAAATATTGTTAGGACCCATGAAACTAGTGTTTTTAATTCTGAAAAGTGTGAAATGGACTTTATCCAAACTGATCTTAGGAGAAGAATGTGAGACAAAATGGAGGAGGTAGAGGGAAAGGATGGTGGACTGAAGAAGGATAATGGATATGACTATTCAGTATTTAAGTCAGTATTTAAGTCCAGAAAATATATTCTAGTGATGTTACAAGAAAATGGGTTCTCTAAGTTAAGAGATGATACATCTTCTTCAGCACTATGGTGTGTGCTTAAGGGTCTGTTTGACTGTTGGCTGTGGAGAGCTGTTTGGAAGATAATGGCTGAAAGAACTTTCATCTGTGACAGCTGTGTATTCAGTCATTACTGTTTCATTGACAGTCAGGTACATGGGTCTTGGATGAGGTTCTCACATCCTTACAAGATAAGCTCCAAAACTTACTTCATAAAATAATGGAGGTTCACCTGCACCTGGAAACACTTCTTTGGTGCTATAAAGTTGTTGTGTTCTCTTTAGATAGTTAAGAATCTGGCAGTTAATTTGTGTACAAACATTGCCCAGCATACTGTCCTTAGTTCAAAAAAGGCAGTGAAATTAGACAAATGGCTAAGATCTTTACGTGCTTATGTGAATATCCGCAGGATACTGGCAGAGCCTGAAACATGAAATCTGGGGACATACTGTGCGCCTTTTTGACTAAAGTTCACCTCTCAACCTGACAGATGGGGATACAGACAAACTTTTATCTATGTGTTTGTACCTGTGAGGTCCCCACTCTGGGCCAGTAATCAAGGAGTCTGAATCCCCACCACTGGCACTGGAGAGAGACATTCACCTGGAACAAAAATGAATATACCCAGTATTTCCAGATGCAGCTCTTTGCATCAAGCACAATTTCACTTAAGAGCATACAGGTGACACACTCAGTCTGGGGTCTGGATTTCTTCTCTGTCTCCTTTCAGGTCCACAGTAAGACTTTCCACTGGCACAACTACAGATTTGAGACCTTAGCTCAGTGACAAACCCAAGTTCTCCAGCACCCTCTCTGTTAAACCAGTGCTTTGTGTCCCTGCTCCAAACAGCTGACACACACAGTCTTTGAGATTTGATATTCACATGAGCATGCACGCAAACACACATGCACACACACACACACACACACACACACACACACACACACACACATATATATATATATATATATATATATATATATATATTAAAAATCTGTCTCTGATGTGATCGCTCTATTCCCAGATATTTTTGCCTTTGTTCCTGATTGTTGCTGTAAGAGGATGACAGCCTCACCCTCCCCCCTTCTGTCTCTCCCTCTCTGACATTCACAATCTCAGACTCACACATACATGTCCTTGTAAGTGCCGGTAACTGCATTTAGTGAGAGAAAAGAAGGATGATAGCAAGTTATTTTAGTTTCCCATCCATACTTTAGGGTTGCTCAGTAGGCTTCTCTGAAGTCATAAACTTGTATCTGTATTCCTATTGGTTACTTCTATTCCAGAAGTCACTCTCTGATTGCTCCCCTGTCTCCCTTTGATGATTGGCTAGAATTGTGATTTGCGAGCCAATCAGAGAAGGGAAAGCAGAACAACCACACCCTGAGGTGGAGGAGAAGAACACTACTTTACATTTATATTAAATGTGCATCTTTACACACAATGTGGTGCACTTAAGGGCTAAATGTATAGGTGTGTGTGTGTGTGTGTGTGTGTGTGTGTGTGTGTGTGTGTGTGTGTGTGTGTGTGTGTGTGTGTGTGTGTGTGTGTGTGCGATGAGTCCTGCAATGGACTGATGTCTTATGTATTATTATTTTTTCTGTCTTCTGTCCCCTGAGTGTTGGCACTAGTCACCCTGAATTGGACTTGGTGGATAATTACTAAAAGAATAAATTATTAACCAGTAACTGAAAGGTCACTGACAACAGTTCTAAATTTTGGCAGAAAATAATAATGAAATATTTCCACCATTACTCTTCATTAAGTGACTTGTAGTCTTGATTTTAAGTCCACCATATGCTGTGCCAAATTAATTCTACAAATCAGTACTGTTGTTAACCGAAAGCCTTTCATAACTTGTTTCAAATGACAGAGTATCTCACATTTTAAAATCATTATACTGTTGTAATACTTAATATGTGTGACAAACGCTTTATATGTTCTCTGTAATTAATATTGAATAAAAGATCTAATATTTCCAATTGCTCATTGAAAGAAATGAACATCTTCAGCTTTAGTTATAATATTCTCTTCTGGGAAACAACTTACTAGCAACATGTGCACTGCTTTTAACAAAAAACCCAAAAACTATTTTCTCATGGAAATTATTCTTATTTGATTTTAGTCATTGATTGTCAGCGGAATCAGCCAATTATCTGAGAGTCATAGCTAGAGCCTCCCTCTTTTATTATTTTATTTATTTTATATTTAATTTACATTTGTTAACTGGGAAAGTCCACCTGGACACAGGTCCTTTTTCAGCAGAGGCCCGGAGAGAAAATCTCCAAATACAGTATGTATAATTTTCTTGTTATACAGTTGTTTACAAAGGCATTTTGAAATACATGACATTTTTTAATACAGAGATATCAATATACGTAAGACATTTTGAAATAAATGCTTTTGAAATACAATAATATCAGCAAACAGTGGTACTATAAGACAGTGTAAAAAGTAAAATGATTTATATACAGTGTTTCATTTCTGATTTCTGATTTCATGCAGATTATATATACGTTCAAAGGTATAGAAATCAAATTTGTTTCATAAGATCTCAAGAATGAGGATTAAGTAGAGTTGGTGTAAGGAGGGGGGTTAAGTGAAAGTAGGAGAGAGAGTGTTAGTGGGGAAGTAATGGTTTGAGAGAAGGGGAGGTGTTTGAGTGTAGTAGGAAGCATAACATAATTAGGGGTTTACAGTAATATAGTACCAAAGTGGAGGGGGTATAAATGTGAAGGATGCTGAGTGGTCTGGTTTGGGGGGGCTTGTAAATGTGAGATTGATAAGTAAGGAAATATGTTAGTGGGAGAAATAAGTGCAGTGGGAGGGAAGTGATAGTAGAGCAGGGAGAAGTATAGTGGTTTAACCAGGGTTGTCACAGTTGCAGAGCCATGATTGCTGTAGGTGGGATTTTAATGCCCTTTTGAAGGAAGCAGTAGGAGTAATGTCTGCTATTTTTGTGGGAAGGTTGTTCCAGTGTTTGGCTATTGAGTTACTATAGAGGGCTATACCTGCAGAATTGTTGGGTCTGGACACATCTAATAGAAGTTTTTGATTGGAACATAGGAGTCTAGGTTGGGAGCTAGGCTGTAGCATGTTTTGTAGAGCAGGGGTTTTCTCAGGGCAGCTTAGTAGTTTGTTGGTCAGTATAAGCTGATTGTAAAGAATGAGGTGGTTGAGTCCCAGCCAGTTAGGTGATTTAGATGGAATGCGGTGGTGTGTTCTATGAAGGGTATTTGTTGCAAATTTGGCAATTTGGTTGTAGCAGGCTTGGAGCTTGGAGAGATCAGATTTTCTGATGTTGGTGAAAATTGGTGAGGTATACAGAAGAGTGGAGATGAGGTCGGGGTGTGCAATAGTGGCCCTGGTGGAGTCAGTTAGGAAGTGCTTGTTTCTGTATAGCATGGCAAGTTTCTTGTGTACTTTCTTTATGGTATTGGGTATACGTATGTCAAATTTCATGTTGCTGTCTATAAAAACTCCCAGCAGTTTGGTATGTTTTACAGGAAATATCACTGTGTTGTTACTGCAGGTTATGTTGAATGTAATATTATGGGTGGAATGGTGTTTGGGTGGAAAAATAATTAGCTGAGTTTTGTTGGGATTTAAAATTAATCGTGATTCAGTGAGCCATTTTTCTACTGCAAGAAAGGAGGATTGTGTTTGTTGTAGCAATGCTTGGGGAGAGGAGGAAGCACAGATTAATGTGGAATCATCTGCGTATTGAATGACAGATGCGTGGACTATGGCAGTTTGTAGATTGTTAGTAAAAACAGAAAAGAGTAGTAGACCCAGAACTGACACTTGTGGGGAGATTTCATGATTCCATTTGCTGTCTGCCTGTGAGATAATTTCTGAACCAAGAAATGGTTGGTGGGCTTAGGTTTATTTCTGAGATGGTGTGAAAGAGTTTGACATGGTTAGAGGGTAGTTGGATATACCTCTTACAACATGCACTGTGGAGACAGGCCAACAAACGTGAGGACAGAATGTACTTTACTCTGAAGAAGCCCACAGAATGATGGGTGAAAGTGCTTAGTATGTCTTTGATGTAGTAAACATCTGATTTATCTTTTGGCGATGGCATGGATTTTTTACTTAATAGTTGGATTGGACCTCCTGGAGTGGTGGTGTCAGCAGCATATAGAATGCTGTGGTACATCTTCATGTGACTTGCTTCTGGAACTAAGGACATAATACTTTTGCTCTACTACAGGTCCTTGGTCAAACCACTCCTTGAGTACTGAATGGAGCATTGGTAGAAAACGACAGTAAACTGCTTGAAGGAAGCCAGAGGAAAAATACCAAAACAATCCATGGACTAGAGGGGAAGGAATTTAACTGCAGCCTTACAGGAGCTGGTGGTCTTCTTGTCTTTGGTCAGAAGAGACAGGAACATGATACTGGTCCACAAGATCATGTCAAGGAAATATGAAGGTGTCATTCTGAACAAGGACAAAGGAGGAAAGAGGCACATGTGCAGATTACACGAACAAACTAATTCCTAGATCTCAGAAAGTACTTTTTCACGGAGAGGGTTATGAATCCATAGAATGGATTTGTGGAATGAGTTTAGAGAAGGAATCCACAGAGGCATTCAAGCAAGCATGAGACAAATGGAAATGGTAAGGAAGAAGGCAGGGTTGGAACAAAGCAGAATAGTAAATGTACTTGAAAGGGCAGATTACATAGGCCTACTGTTTCCTTCTGCTATTAAGTAAATGCAGTGTTATACATCACCAAAACACACATGCACAAACACACCCCCATATGCACATTTTCACATGTAAATTCATAATTTGTTGATGAGCTGCTTAAAGCATACTTATTTTTATGAGTGCTGTCTTTAATGTAAAGCTACATTGCAAAACAATAAGCAGCCAGTCAAGCAACCAAAATTAAAGTAAATATATAGATAAATAGATAGACAGACAGGTAGAGAGAGATAGATAGATAGATAGATAGATAGATAGATAGATAGATAGATAGATAGATAACATATTTGCCCCACTGATAGTCACTTCACAGCTCATATATTAACATCTATTAAAATGTTATCTGTTTTGGCATTTTCTCTTAATGTCATCCATTAGTTTTATGCTTCTGTGAAAGAGCAGTGAATAGTGAATGAGAAAAAAAAATGCCTACGATAGTAAGTGGCTAGCTAAAACAACATAAGTTAATATTCTTTTCTGAGGAAGTAAGGGCATTCATAATTTAACTCCTGCTATGTTACATGTAAATTGAGCTAAATCTGTTCCGGAAACCATTTTTGCCTCCTGTCGACAATTGTCATTAAAAAGCTTTGCACTACAAGATTAAGTAACAACGGGGGTTGGATCATCATTTCAGTTACCATTATCACTGTTTCCTGGGTAGATACTTCCTAGATTGCATTATATTGTTTGGCTTTGTAAATATAATACCTTAGGGAAACATAAAAACAAGCATTATTCTGAGTACCTTGTTAATGAAATATAAAGTCTTATTAATAGTTGGAAAGAAATTTCATACAATTTATGTCTTACTTTATGTTCAAGTAACTGATGTAATTTTGCAGGTTTTTATGCATCACCTAATTACATTTTTCACCACAGAAACAAATTTTCTTACGATATCAACAGATAAATTAGTCATCATATTTTTTCAGCATCTCGTCTGTTTTGCTTCAAAACGAAGAATGCTGTTGAATGAAAATGCAGTCAGACATTCATGAGGAACATACTATATGGCCTTAAACATAGTATTTGTAACTATTCATGTCTGCCTGTCTCCACTCATATTAATTGGTACCAGGAGCATAAAGAGAGGGTTGAAATGGTTAGTAGAAAATACAAAAGTTTATACTATGTAAGAAATGCTTGATTGCACTGCATTTTGGCTTCATGCCTTTGTTAGACCCCCTTTTTAGATGTGTTTTGGCTTCACTTTACTTCTAACAGAAGAAGGAACATGTTTTCTCAACCCTGTGTGTCATAACAGATCAAGATAAGGGAATGTCATGTGACACTGCTACTTTTAAGGAACAGATTCTGCTACATTACAGCTTTGGACTGTAAGAACTGAAGCCGAAGGGACTAAGTTGGAGGAACAAATTACTCTGCAGTCTAACTTAAAGTTCTCCTGGTTTGAATGAGTAATTCAGTATTACCTTTGTTTTAAAATAATAAACTTTAAAAGTATAATTTTAATATTGTGTGTGAGCATGTGTCTGAACATATGATTATATATGTTTAACTATTGAGACAGGGTAGATCGAGGGAGTTTTCATTGTACCCAGTTTATTGACTACTGGATCATCATTTAACTTAGTGGGGGGCCTGAGTTCTGCTGTCTCCGCCACTGCGACCATTACTAGAGCTGGGTTGTAATAGACTGGGTACAGTGCATACCTCTGAACTTCTCAGTGCAAGAAATCTGGTCAAAGCCAGAAAAAATGGGGGGAGGGGGCAAAAATAGGGTCAGAATTTAAATATTGCTCCTACAAACTTAGAAAGTTGCTAGAATAACTGGGTTTGCATTATTATGTATTTTCTGAAAAGTGTAAAGTCTGAAACTCAGATGTCTGTCATTATTTAGTATTATTTAGTGACTTCTGTCTTCAATGATTTGTCAGAAAACCACAACGTTTATGAGGAACAGACCAAAAATATGAGACATAAATCTGGACATTCTGCGAAATTCTGTACAGTTGAGAGGTATGGAAATGTACCTTGATTTATCCTAGCTTGATGAAACTCACCTCAACCAAATATATCTACATGAGTATACTAAAACTAATCAAAGCAACTAAATGTTGATGCTGCTAATGTCAAACACAAAAGGTCAACATTAACAAAGGCACATCACTTTGCAGGAGCAGAGAAGGAACCTTGCAGCATGACATTAAAAACTTTCAAACAAGCAATTAAAAACAATACCTCCCTGTACCTCTACACCCTCTGCTAATTATAGATACTAACTCTGAGATTGCACAATACTGGGGAAAGGGTATATTTCTCAAGCCCGGTAAGTTAGAGATCTTGCACAGCTGTCAACCATCTGTGTATTCGACCACATTGTTAACTAAACATATGTCTAGTATAATGACATTCAACTAAATTCATAGCTCCCATATACATATATGTGCATATTTTTACATCTGGATTTAAGGTGCATTTATAATGCACAAAACATGTTTACTGTTGCGTTTACAGGACAGCCAGTCGGGGACATGCAACCTCTTGACTTTTTTTCCCTTTTTTAATTTTTACTAATTGTTTCACAAAATTACAATAATATGGGTTGCCATCAAGCCTTTTCAAATTGGGTTTGCTATAAACAACAGCTAAGTGTTGATAATAGCAACCATTTTAAAGATAAATAAATAATACAATAAGATACATCTCAAATCTTTACACATGCAGTGATGCCTAAGACTGAGCTCAAATTCCATTTTTGAAAATGATTATTTCAGTAAAATTATATACTGCCTGCATTTTATAAAGAATGCTAGCCTGTAGAAGCTTTGAGAGCTGAAAGCTGAATAATATATATATATGTGTGTGTGTGTGTGTGTGTGTGTGTGTGTGTATATATATATATATATATATATATATATATATATATATATATATATATATATATATATATATATATATTGAATGTATTCAATGCACAGTTTTCATTAATGGATTCATTTTTACTCTGTAGGTGTCCTGCTGTCACTGTGCTCCAAAATAAATTAGCACAACATCTGACTTTTTTGTAGGCTGTGAGAGAGCAGACCGAAAGGAAATGTCTCAAAAAGCATGATATGCAAATATGTATTCCTATAGCAACAAACATTGCTCAAGAAATGTGCATTTCTGGAACACAAATATATGTTAATGTGTGTTATTGAAGAGTAACATTTCCTCAAAAAATACAGGAAATGAAAACAGCTCATTATCTTGCTTTGAGTTTATATTTCTGTAGTGGGGAAGTGAACTGAAAAGTCTGTGAGGAACAAAGTAGGGTTACACAAGTAGGGATTATAATGTTTATACCAAAGGAAAAAGTATAAATTCGGGTCAGTAAACATTTCTGGGGGATAGCTGTAGGCATACCTCTAAACTTCTTAGTGCAAGAAATCTGGACAAAGCCAGACAAAAAGGGGGGGGAGGCAAAGACCCAAACATAGGGACATATTTTAAATATTGTTCTTATGAACTTAGAAAGTTGCTAGAGTATCAGGCTTTGTTTTAACATACAATTTCTGAAGGATATGAATTCTGAAATTCAAATGTATGTCATTGTTTAGTGACGTCACTCCTCGGATCATTCCAGTAATTTACCAAAAAAACAAACATTTTATGAGGAACAGACCAAAAATATGAGCTAAAAATCTGGACATTCTGTGAAAATCTAGGCAATTAAGAGATATGGCTGTAGGAGAAACAGTTTCCAAAGAATTAAAACAGTAGAGTAGCTTGTATAATTTTTATGTTCAATTAAAATAAAACAAGACGCATATACTCTTGGTTATACATGCATGTGTTGCTCTGTGTGTGTGTGTGTCTGTGTGTGCGCGCGTGTGTCTGTGCAGGTGTGCATGTGTTTAAATACTTGCATACAGTAGCACAACTAGGATGGGGAGAAGAGCCAGCCTTTCTGGGTGTAAAGTACAATTGGCCAATCTTGATTTCTCTTCAGTGCATACAGGCATTTATAAATAAATGTTGGTATTACTTTTGCAGTCAAAACTACTACAGTTTAAAATAAGAAAATACTGTTTTATTTATTTATTTTTATTTTCTCTTTTCAAATATGTCTTTTTTTATTTGTTAGAGGGACACAAGATTAATGGACAATAATGGGAACAAAAATAGCTAGCTATGGTTCTGATTGTGTAAACATGTGATTACATGTTTCTACGTCTGCATGTTTGTGAGGCTGTTATATATGACTGCTAGTGTGTATCACAGGTGTGAGAGAGTGTATGTGTGTGTGTGTGTGTGTGTGTGTGTTTGCACATTTGTAAGATGTTCTTCATTAGATCACTTTTTCAGTAGCCTTAAACAATAATGGACTTACTGCCATGAATCAGACTCAGTTGGCCAGTTTTCCAAAGCTTTAGGGCTCCTTTCATGTACCCTAGCCACTGGCCAGTACAAGGGATGTAGAGCAAACCAGTGACTAGAGTGCCAAATACTTCAGAACTTGTCAGGGGATGTGATCCTCTGTGGGCTCCAGCAGATCTACAGTTGGCTAGCAATTCATTTAAGATGAGGATTACCTTCCACACATTTATTTATTTAAAACTGTTTAGATTTGTTTAGTTATTTATTTTATTGCAGTTTGGCCCATTTACCTACTTGACTAGGGTAAATTTTACCTCAGAGTCTGAGTGTTTTTTGTTGGACTGCGCTGAGTGAATTCCTGTGTATAAATTATGTTTCTTCTTAAACTAATTATATTTTATCTCATAGCTTTTTGTGGGGCTTATATTTAGTACAGATAGAAGGCTTTGTGGATTTTTTCCAAAAAAAAAAAAATTACTTTTCTGTCAGAAATTGTGACCAAACCTTCTCAGCTCATCTAACCATGTATCTAACACTATTTTCATCTTTAAGCTGATCCCGAGTGCCTGTGGAGATTCCCTAACTTTTTGGTGAAATTTGAGCAATTCATTTTTATGAAGGGCTAGGGAAGTGTGCTTGGTGCTTGTGACTAAAAATATTTTCCTCAGTAATTACCTTTTTATTCATAAGGTTTATTATACCAACTCTTCTTGGGCCTGCTATCCACCTGAGAGACGCCATGTGTTGCTAGGATATGGACTAGGGTCCCACTAATATTAACTTTCCTTACGCAATCTGCAAGAAGAAAAGTCTTTATCCAGGAGGTTTTGGTCTTCAAGTCAGCTTTCATCTTGACTCTGCTATTGATGAGTAACTCTGCTGCAGCCTTTAGTTGTTCCTCAGACCAGTCATCATTTTTTCCTGGTTCCACTGATGTTGCTCCTCAGGATGCCACTATGGACTGGGAGTCAGGCACATCTTCTGTCGCTGTATGGTTGCCTTTGACAAGAAAGGAAAAACAACACTTGCTGGCTTTGAGGAAAGTAGTGGGATGCTCCTTCACTAAGCCACACTGAGAAGCCTCTTCCCCAGGGTATGCGACCTTCTGTCCAGCCACTCTGTTCCTGGGGGGGTCTCCTGGAGAAGGAAGGTCTATGCCCAGACATTTTTCCACATCTACAGAAGAAAAATAGTCTTTCCTATCTCTACCCTAATCAACCACTCCATCACTGAAAGCTATGTCTCAATACAGTGGAAAAGGTTCTACATTCTTTCTCTCCATAAATATGACAACTGAAATGAGCTCTCAGATTTCAGGCCTATGGCCATACTGTCTCCACTCTCAAAAATTCTGAAGAAATGCATCCTGTCTCAACTTCTCAGCTTTCTCATTAACAACTGCCTCCTTTCATCTTCACAATGTGGATTCCATCTTTTTCATACTGCATGTACAGCTCTCCTTAATTTTATAACATCTGTTAACCAATATCAAAAGTTTGGTAACTTCGTCTAAGCACTTTTTCTAGATTTATTCAAAGCTTTAGACATTGTATCCCACCAAAAAGTACTTAAAAAGGCTCACCTGAGAATACAAGAATTGGCATAACTTGGTTTTCCAAATAGGTGACAGGCAGTAAAATGGCAAAAATACATCTCCTCTTTCCTTTCAGTTAAAATGGGTGTCCCTCAAGGATCCATTTTAGGTCCTCTAATGTTCAATATATTCATTAATGATCTCCACCTAGCTTCTAAAAACGCCACTGTCATACAGTACACAGATGATCCAACAATCATCTGTTCTGCTAAAAGCATAGATTAATTAAACAAATT
Organism: Protopterus annectens; assembly: GCF_019279795.1. Taxonomy (NCBI): domain Eukaryota; kingdom Metazoa; phylum Chordata; order Ceratodontiformes; family Protopteridae; genus Protopterus; species Protopterus annectens. The sequence goes on from NC_056750.1 coordinate 691,800,069, forward strand.
ACTCAGGAATCTGTTTCCACCATAGTGGCCTGGCTGTCTGATACACAGCTGCTCCTTTACCCTAAAAAAAAAAACTGATCCTATTTACCCCAAAGCATTCAGCTGACTACAAAAATAATTTCAAAATCACTTCTTCTAACTCTAACAATACCACATAGACCTAATAAGTCAAACTAAGCTTCTAATAGTCACTATTGATGGACGCTTACAATTTGATTGTCTCATAAAATAAGCAGTAAAAGACACCCACCAAAAGCTAGGTACACTCTATAGAGTCAAACAATACTTCACAGACAATGCCAAGAAAAGTACTGCTCAGTCTCTTCTTATCTCTATATTACTTTATGCTGCTCCCATCTTGATTAACTTACAGGCCACCACACATCTCTCAACCTCTTAGCGCAAGAAATCTGGACAAAGCCTAAAATAATTGGGGGACAAAGGCCCCAAAATAGGCACATATTTTAAATATTGCTCTTATAAACTTCTAAAGTTGCTAGAATAATAGGTTTTGCTTTGGCGTGCATTTTCTGAAGGATATGAAGTCTGAAACTCAAAAGCATGTCATTATTTAGTGATTTAAGTCTTCAGTGATTAACCAGAAAACCACAAATTTTGTGAGGAGCAGACCAAAAATATAAGGCAAAAATCTGGACAGTTGAAAGGAATGCAATCCATTCAACTCACATTCTTGGGACAGTATTATAATAAATGGCAAAATTTGCCACTAATCATCGTTATCGGATATATCACTGTCTGGCAGGGTGGCCAGCTGTCAGAAATTTTCTTGACGGTCAGGAAATCAGGGTGTCTGTCAGGAAATCCAGAAATCAGGTTCTATGTCAGGAAATTCATTTATAATGAGTATTTGAAGGTATTTTGCATAATTCTTAGAGCTAGCACATTTCTGAAGTATATTTCTTAAAATGTTTACTGTTTCACTTAGACTGCATTTCAATGTATATAGTAAATCTAACAACAATCATCACTGTGACTTATGCTTGTGTATAGGGAGATTGTAAGCCGCGGTGGTGCAGCGGTCGCATTGTCACCTCACAGTAAGCGGTTTTCCCGTTCGATTCTTGGCTGGAGCGCCTTCTGTGCGGAGTCTGCATGTCCTCCCTGCGGTCGAGTGGTATTCGAAAGAAATGCGTGAATGGGCGTGCCTTCGTTGAAGGTGAGGTGTCGGGCTGGCACCTCGGCACTGTAAAAATCTACTGCCAATCATTAGCAGACCAGAGTTCAGCTATTGCGACCCCTGACCGGGAAAAGCTGAAAGAAGAACAATAAGAGCAACACATTGGCCATAATTTCTTCATCTTTTCCATTACTGTCAAACATCAGCACTGTACATAATAAGTGTCTATATTTGGTGGTCTGGGCAAAATGTGTGGGAAAGGATCACATCACTGGTACAGTGACAGAGTTGCCATCTCACAGCTCTTTTCTTCCTGCCTGACTTCTTGGTTGTGGCTCCATCTGTGTGGAGTCTGCATGCCTTCCTTATTTCTGTGTGGGTTTTATTCAGGTGCCCTAGTTTTTCCAACACCCCAAATACATACCCTAGGTGAATTGATGTTCTTTCAATTTTCCTGTAGAAAGCATGTTGTGTGTTGCACGCATTTGTGTGGAAAAAATATTGGGTAGGTGCATATATGAATCTCCCGGATAGTGAAAAATAAAGTTTAAAGTGCATCACAGAACATCTGGAACCTCACTGCTTCTGGGGCCATCATTCCTGGCTGTATAAGTGGCTTAGAAGGGTCCTCAGCTATGAGCCACATTTAGTTTAAAACTGACCCCACTCAGAGGTGGGTGCAGAGGTTGCTATAATTTGTGTGGGGGCTAGGGACAGTATGGTAATTTCTTTAACTTTCCTCCAAAATCATGCCTTATAGGTGTGCACAGAATGCCACTGTAGTTTGTCTAGGACCAGTGTACTATGCAGGGACAGAACATTAGAAAGAATTACTGTGTGTTATTTGTTCCCCTTTTCCTCAGTTGAAGTCAGGTGTGTATACAGGTGTATATCATCTTGGCATTGGGAAAAGAAGGCAGTACTACAAATGTACAACTGACAGCAACAGAGTGCAAGAATACATTTCAGTCTATTTGGTCTTTCATTTTCATCACAGTTTGACTTCAGAGGGGCACAGAGAAGGTGTCTGTCTTGGGCTGAAGACTGAGGAGGAGGCATGTTGTGTTGATATGACAGCAGCAACTTAAATTATATGACTACGTGTATTTGTCCTTTCACTTTCATCAAGGAGGCAACCATCCCAGATATGATTTATTTGTCCTCACATGCATTTTATTCCCAGTTAGTGGACAATTACCACTCAGGTTTGTGGTAACTACTGTGTAGTTAGCCTTGAACATCAAGCCATGGACATGACCTAGTTCTTCCTTGAAAGAAAAAAAAAACAACAAAATAATCAGTTTCTTTCCTTAGTCATGTCTTTTTTTTCAGGCTGCCATTGGACCAAAAGTTGTTGAAAAAAGCTCTATAATGCACTTCAGAGCATCCGACCCCATAGCTTCTAGGAGTTCATGGCTCCCAGACTCCTAGCATAATTAAATTCTTTCCACCACGGTTTTTATACTACAGTCTTGGTCAGTTAGGATGTATTGCAAGGATGTAGAAAAGAGATTACAACAAAACAAAGATACTCTGGCTACTATAAGGGGCAAGTAGGACAGGAAAACAGTGGAACACTGAGGTGCATGCTAGAGTGACAATAGAAAGTGGGGGTGGGGAGTACCATGAGACGTTTTGCCTGGGGAACCATATTATCTAAGGTTGGCCATGTAATAAATGTATATAGCATTTAAAAACTGGTGCTTCTGTGTGTGGCTTGCTAAAAGGAATGCAACTACCCTGAGGCAAGGGGTGTATTTTCATTATGCAGGGGGCATGACTTATTTGCCAGGAAATGGAAGGATGCAAAGGTGGCAACCCTAATGTCTGGCCTTCAAAAAAAATTAAAAGTTAGAGCTAAGCCATTGCCTTTCACTTTCCCAACTAGTCACTTTCACAAATTCATCTACTATCCAGACAAATGCCATAGTCTGAAAAAATATTTTCCGGCTTTATAATCCAAATAGGCAGCTGAGATCCACTAACAAAATGTTATTAACTGTTACAAAACCTAACAGCTGTGCTGGTGACTCTGTTCTCCTCCATCCTGGCCAAAATGTGGAACTCCCTTCTGCTCACTCTTGAGAAACACAGTAAACACCAACTATTTTATGGCAGAAACAAGACAATTCCTAAAAAATACCTGGATCTGTACTTGCACAACTCCTGGATGATAAATGTCCTGCACTTTACTTTCTACTATTCTTTCCAAACATTTTATCCTCAGTTATTGGACCAAACTCACCTCCTTGTTCTCTGCCTCTTCCTCTTCTCCTTCTACCCATCCTAAAACAGTCTCTCTTACTTCTTAAAAATAATCCTCCAATTTCTCTTTTTTTTCAACTTCTACCAAGTTAATTTCCAAATATGTTTCAAAGCTGTTTACATGATGCTGCTATTAATTAACGACACTCTGTTTAAATGTTGTATATTTGTTGGTTATTTGGAAACCTCTTTCTACTATGTTCATAGGTTCATAGGTGTATACTAGGCTAATGGCTCTGTGGCCTTTACAAGCCTAGCCATAGGATTAACTTGACATAGTGCTACCCAACCTTAGTTCCCAGTGCCTCTGTTGAGTAGAGTCACTGGTGTTATCCCGGGGGTGAATTTTCTGTTTCCCATCCACTCATCAAAATTTCTCTTGAAGAGGGTCAGTGAGGTGCTCTCTGTATAATCTTTCTGTAATGTTGTAATTTCTTTTTTTCCCGGACTTCCACTGAAAAGGGGTAGCTTTCTGCCCAATCAGACTCCTGGTAAACAAATGCAATAAATCAATAAAGTAATAAATAACTGCCTAGGTTTGGGAAAAGAATTTTCAAGTGCATTTCAGCCCCTAAGTGATAACTACCTTCCTCAGAAGAGGAAGAAAAGTATTTCTTTCCTATCAGATAGATTCTGTTTCCCAGTCTGAGGGACAGGATGTGAACTGGGACTATGTTTCTCACATTCCCTCACAACAGGTTAGAGATTCTAATTCTAAAGAAAGTTTTTCCTTAGATTTTCCTCCTGAAGAATGGCTCTTTTCAAATACTATTGCTAATAAGAGGGACTTTTTTCATTTGGAAGAAAAAGATATGTCTGAATCTCAGCAAAAATATTATGATTTATTACAGGAGTATTTTTCTCAACCTGCCCCTGTCACTCCTGTTTGCCTGCATTGGAAGATGCCCTTTTGGTAGCCTTCACTTTTATTGACAGTCAGTCATCTTCTAAAATGTCTGAAATGTTGAATAAAGTGTCACAGTCCCGCATTGTTTTATTAATACCAGAGCAGATCCAGCAGTAAAGTTCTTGTCAAAGCCAACTTCTAATAGGCTTCATTCTGCTGCTATCCTTATTCCTTCTGGCAAACTGGGAATGATTTTGGATAAGTTTGGTAAAAACGTTTATTCTTCTTCCACACTGACCTAAAGAATTGTGAGCTGTCAGGTGCATATGGCTAAGATTTATTTTTTTGCTGGCTTCCTATGATAATTTATGGAATTTAATTGCTAATTTCCATTTTTCAGATATTAAAACATCCATGCATTCACTAGTATCTGTTATGTACCATGTAATCAAACATTCTTTGAAATGGGCTTATGACAGTGCTTATGTTGTTTCCAGGGCTGCTGCCAATGGTTCTGTTATGAGAAGATTTGTTTGGTTCATTCCTAAAAATTGCCAGAGGATATTAAAACTAAAATTTTAAATTTTCCTCTGGATAAAGAGGTGTTATTTGCTCCTTCCCTTGGAGAAGTTCTTAAGGGTTTTCACGAAAGTGGAAAGTTTAATTCAGGGGAATATCCATTTTTTCAACCTTCCTCTCTTAAATATAACAAAAGCTATTCTACCAGCTTAAGCTTTTCTTTCTGAAAGCAGAACAATCTCTCACAAAAAGGTTTAGGCGAATAACATTTCAAAAATTCAGTGGCAGAGAGGGTCAAAAAAGAAGGAAGATCCTCCCAGTATGAAAAACAACTTAAAAACAGACTACGTGACCTTTCTGAATCCCCCCCTCTCCATTCTGGCAAACCCATTAATCTGTCTCAGAGTTTAGATCTCTATACTACCACTTGTCAAAGTCAGCAAGTCTCAGTTATCACTACCCATAAATTTTAAAACAAATGCTGATTCCTTCAGTTTTCAACCTATACAAACTCACGACATAAAAAAAAAACTCTTATTCAAACTTAAATGCTCTTCCAGTGGTGCTGACCAACTTTACAATGAATATCTTAAACTCACTGCACATGCTATTACTTACCCTATATCCATCCTTATAAATTGGTCAATTACTGACAATATGTGCCATCACTATAGAAAGTGTCCCATGTAATCACTCTACATAAAGGCAGCACCTCCACAGATATTTCTATCTATAGGCTCATAGCCATCTTCTCCCCACTAGCTAAAGTACTGGAAAAATGTATTCACTCACAACTTCTCAATCATCTCCTGAAAAACAACCTTATATCCCCCACCCAACATGGTTTCTGACCTAAACATAATAGAACAGCAGCCCTAATTAGCTTCATAAACACAGTGAACCAACATAGGAACAATGGGTTACTTACCTTCTTTATATTTCTTGATTTATCAAAGGCCTTTGATTTGTTTCCCACAAAAAATTAATCTACAAGCTAGCCTCCCTTATCCTCTGTCATTCAAACCTTACTTGGTTCATTAGTTACTTAACCAACCATCAACAAGCAGTTAAATGGCACAATAAACTATCTTCTTCCCTTCTTATCTCTGTCACTCTACCGAAGGGTCTATTCCTGGTTCCCTCCTCTTCACAATATTTACAAATAGACTACGCACATCCACCCAACAAGCTAAAAAAAAGGTTAAAAAGCTGCAGACAACAGGACACATTCTTCCAAAATCATAAAGTTATGTAAGACTTTATATGCATTTTTTTAGTTAAGAGCTCAAAAAAGTTTAAATTCATCAGTAAACGTCATTTGCATACCTGTTGTATAAACATGTCAAGTTCTACAGTTAGGACATCAGTAAATCTTTGGTTTAAAGATCAAAGTTAAAAACTGGGTAAAGCAGTCTAAAAAACTGTGTTCCAAAAATGTTCATTTAAAGTTAAAGATTATTAGTTCAGAAATGCTAAATATTTCTAAATGCAAATGGGTTAACTCACAGAAGCAGGTTGCAGCAAAGCATTTGCAAAATAAGTCAGTTTCTATCAGTACAGTTTCAGACTTTAACACAAATTCTTGTATACATGTAATTCAAAGTGCAGAAATAAGTTGCAGTATTAAACATACAATGCCAACATAGTTAATGTACATAACATGCATGCAATGTCTCAATTTCACATTATTTCACATAGTTTCTTGTTTTCAGAAGCAAGTGCAAATATTGCAGGGAGGGGGGATAAGACGGATCAGAGTGCAGATTTTGATAAAGTAAATTCCAGCATAACTGTAAAACAGACTTCAGTGCAAAGTAAAATTGCTACAGTTTCAGAGCAAAATAAAGAAAGAATGCATTCCATGGCTCTCTATAAAGGGTGCGACAGTCCAGCACCAAACCAGAACATTGATCTGTCATTGTTTAAGGTTAAAAGAAATGACAATATTTCATTGTTTATAGACAAATCAACTTCAGTTATATATAGATCTTTATTAGAGGACACAAATGTAGTCTTGTCAGGATTTAAAGGGTCAAAGATTACAGGAGCTAGCAGTTCAATGTGTAACAGCTCTGTGCCAGGTATGAACATGTCATCAGAGTTATATGCTGTTTCTGACTTCAGTAACAAGATTTTATGGAAAAATAAAAATGCTACAGAATATACAGTAGTGGACACAGCTAACACTTGTAAAAATTTGCATGCAGTAGTTTGTGCAAATGTACAGATTTTAAAGAATTGGTTATGACAGAAACATGCAGCTTTATGGGTTAAAGATAAAATAAATTCCAGTTCAGCTGACACAGCTAAAGTGCTCAGAAAGACATGTTGGGTGTGGCCAGTTAGAAAAAAAGGGTAACCGTAAACATCTATGTTGTGTAAGGTATATCAGAAATGACAGTCAAGTTAATTCCCAGAATAAAGGGTTTACAGTTACAGATTTGGAAAATTAATTTTTTGTGTTATTGTTTTGTTTAGCAGTCATTAGTTAAGAGCTTTGTGTTAAAGTGTTGCAATTTATAAACAATATCGTAATATAGACAGAAACAAAATAATGTTTTTCTAGTTTACAGAATGTAAAATTTAAAGTCAATGCTACATTGTAGAAGTGACAGTACAGTTAAGAGTTCAGATCCTATGCATAAAAAGAGTACAATATTGAATCAGACTAAGACTGTATATATTTCATACAGAATTGTTAGTTTACCAAGCACATGAGATCAGATTACAGTTGACTTAGCAAACTGAGTTAAAGTCAGTACTGTAGGGCATCAGGCAGTATGGTGAAAATAAATTTAATGCATTTCCAGTTTTTATTACTTAGCCAAGAAAATTGTAGACAGTAATTATAAATTCTTGCAGCATTCAGTAGTATTGAAAAGCTAAATGACGTCAGCTAAGGGAACGGTTATGGGGAGAAAGTGGGTGGAGTTTCACTCATAGAACAGTATGTTAAAATCTGAGGGTCACAAGAGTAAATGTAAAAAGTTCAACAATTAAGATTAATTCTATACAGGTGCAGAAATGCGCAGTGTTAAATTACTACTTTAGTTTCATTTGAGGTTATGACAAGAAAACCGATGTCACTGAAATGTAAGTAATTTAATAATAAAGTTACAGCCTTTCCATGTTACTGCTGTACATTTCACCCTTGCAAGAGTTTATTAACAGCAAATGTTTGTCTCATGCAGAAGATGTAAATAAACTTAGGTCAACAAGCAATGCTATCAGTTTATAATTGCTAAGGATGAAAATGTTATTTTAAGGACCTAATAATAATACAGTCAAGAACTTTAGCCACACAGCATTGCACAAGAGATGAAAAGAAGAGGTTTAAAAGGCCTAACTATAAAAAGAACATTTTGGTATTAAAGCAGGCCTTCCTTTACCTCATCAGTGACTGGGACAATGCATAGTAAAATTTTGCAAGAACTGTGGTACAGAAGTTGACTGTGTATGTGTTTCAATTATTTCTTCAATGTTTGTTAAACTTAAAATGTGTGAGTTAAAACAAGTATGTATGTTTTCAGTTATATAACAATACTATTTGAGTTTACATTTTTATCTATGTTCAGGTAATACTGACAAAAAAGATATTAATAGTTTAGTCCACAGAATATAACAATAACATATTTCAGTTTATCTATGTTCAGGTAACAGTCAAAATCTTCTCATGTTTTCAGACAATTGTACAACAGTACTAGCTTTCAGTTTATCTATGTTCAGGCAATGCTGACAGGAAAAAAAAATTCTGTTTATTTTTCTGCATTTAAGCAAGCCTTTTCTTTCAGCATATTTACAACATAATTAATTTCAGATTTATATTCATAAAATCTAACAATTAAGATTAATTCTATACAGGTGCAGAAATGCGCAGTGTTAAATTACTACTTTAGTTTCATTTGAGGTTATGACAAGAAAACCGATGTCACTGAAATGTAAGTAATTTAATAATAAAGTTACAGCCTTTCCATGTTACTGCTGTACATTTCACCCTTGCAAGAGTTTATTAACAGCAAATGTTTGTCTCATGCAGAAGATGTAAATAAACTTAGGTCAACAAGCAATGCTATCAGTTTATAATTGCTAAGGATGAAAATGTTATTTTAAGGACCTAATAATAATACAGGCAAGAACTTTAGCCACACAGCCTTGCACAAGAGATGAAAAGAAGAGGTTTAAAAGGCCTAACTATAAAAAGAACATTTTGGTATTAAAGCAGGCCTTCCTTTACCTCATCAGTGACTGGGACAATGCATAGTAAAATTTTACAAGAACTGTGGTACAGAAGTTGACTGTGTATGTGTTTCAATTATTTCTTCAATGTTTGTTAAACTTAAAATGTGTGAGTTAAACAAGTATGTATGTTTTCAGTTATATAACAATACTATTTGAGTTTACATTTTTATCTATGTTCAGGTAATACTGACCAAAAAGATATTAATAGTTTAGTCCACAGAATATAACAATAGCATATTTCAGTTTATCTATGTTCAGGTAACACTGTCAAAATCTTCTCATGTTTTCAGACAATTGTACAGCAGTACTAGCTTTCAGTTTATCTATGTTCAGGCAATGCTGACAGGAAAAAAAATTCTGTTTATTTTTTATCTGTGTTCAGGTCATCATCATCATCATCATCATCTTCTTTCGGCTGTTCCCGTTAGGTGTCGCCACAGCGGATCATCTGTTTCCATTTCTTCCTGTCCTCTGCATCATGCTCTTTCACACCAACCGCCTGCATGTCCTCTCTCACCACATCCATAAACCTTATCTTAGGCCTTCCTCTTTTCCTCTTACCTGGCAGCTCCATCCTTAGCATCTTTTTCCCAATATACCCAGCATCTCTCCTCAGCACATGTCCAAACCAACGCAATCTTGCCTCTCTTGCTTTGTCTCCAAACTGTCCAACCTGAGCTGACCCTCTAATATACTGATTCCTAATCCTGTTCATCCTAGTCACACCCAGTGCAAATCTTAACATCTTTAACTCTGCCACATCCAGCTCTGACTCCTGCCTTTTCGTCAATGCTACCGTCTCCAACCCATATAACATAGCTGGTCTCACTACCCTCTTGTAGACCTTCCCTTTCACTCTTATTGATACCCGTCTGTCACAAATCACTCCTGACACTCTTCTCCACCCATTCCACCCTGCCTGTGCTCTCTTCTTCACCTCTCTTCCTCACTCACCATTACTCTGAACTGTTGATCCCAAGTACTTAAACTCATCCACCTTTACCAACTCTACTCCCTGCATCCTCACCATTCCTCTACCCTCCCTCTCATTTACACACATATATTCTGTTTTAGCCCTGCTGACCTTCATTCCTCTCCTCTCTAAAGCATATCTCCACCTCTCCAGGGTCTCCTCAACCTGGTCCCTACTCTCACTACATATCACAATGTCATCTGCAAACATCATAGTTTATCTGTGTTCAGGTAACACTGTCAAAATGTTCTCATGTTTTCAGGCAATTGTACAGACAATACTGACAGAAAAAAGTACTAATAGCTTGGTTTTCAGACTATAACACGTACCAGTTTTCAGTTATACTTTTATCTATGTTCAGTTAACACTGGAAAAGATGTTCTTTTAGAATTAGTTTAGTTTGTTTCCAGAATATAAACAGCTATTTTAAATGTTTGGTATAAATATGCATCACGCTAATGTAAATTTCAGTCAAGATTCAGAATATGACATTCATACTCAGTTATGCATGTTCAGTACAGTACATTCCAGTCAAATTCCAGAATAAAATAATAATATTCACTTACTTTATGCTATTCTGTCATCAGTTTTATGGGTAAAATAACAGAATTACATTATTCATTCATTAGTTAAGGGTAAAGTGACACAATTATTTGTAACAGGCTTATTATTTTATATATTTCAACTACATCATCCTTCACATTATTCAAGTGACAGAATTATTTATTACAGCCTTGTTAAGGTAAGTCATCTAAAGAATAGTTAGTAATATTTATTCAATATACTCAAGGCATAACAGGGCAGGCTTAATTTATTCATTAATTTACAGGTTACAGTGCACTTTATATAATTATTGTACATTAGTCAAGTCAGAAACTTAAAAAGGTGCTAACAGAAAATGCAAAGGTACAGACCTAAAATACAGAACGCATAAGTTTTAATAAACTATTATAGCTCATAAACATTCATCAAATATTTCAGAGACAAATTTTGGAGGTGGACATTGATTACAGCACATAATACGTTAAAAAGGTAAGTAACATTATTAGCTAGTCCAAATGAAAATTTATAGACACAAGTTAATACAATATATGGTAATTATGCTTCAAGACCAGTTAAAGAGTTATCTCTTTAGTGCCAATTTAAATTAGTCTTCAGAAAATAGCCATCATGTTTGATAGGCTATACATTAAATAAAAAAGAAAAACAGTACAATGTTTAAAGATTTAAATCTATGAACAACAGAAAAAGGTTTCATTTGCTATAAGAAAAGACATCATGGTACACTAAGGCACCAGTTCAGAAGGTAAAAAACATAGACAATAGACAGTGTAATTTTACCATTATACCATACAGAGATAGGGAAAAATAGGCAGGGTTAACAGTTTATACTCTGTCTAACTTAAGAATGCATATGGCATTTTCTAATCAGCTTTAAAAGCCGCGGAATTAAAAGACAGTTATTTTCAGAATAATGTACAGGTTTTAAATATATCACTCATACATCAGAATTCAGACTTAAAGACTCTAAAGATTATAAATTAAAAATGAACAGACTTTAAGCCTAGTGGTCAAAATTAAAATTGTAAGTTTATTTACCAAATAAAAAAAATATTTTCAGATTATGAGTCAGGTAGAATAAAGCTGTAAACAGTAGTTAGCAATACAAATGTAAGGTAACCACAGAAATATGTCCCTGTAGACTTTCATCAGGGATCTCAGGGGCAACTGTTAGGTTGGGGACTTCCATTTTATGCATACATTTAAAAAAAAGACAGTTAAGCAGAAGGGAAGAATAACCTTGCCGGTCAAGCATGAAAGATAACATTTCTCAAGGGAGGACTACAGACTGTTCTTTTTACAGAATGTTCCTTTCTCAAGGAAAAGATGTACATAGCAATAAAATGGTAGATAATGGGCTTGGAAACCAAGGTAACCAAAACTTGGGAGGCGTGTAGAGCATTACAGCATTTCAGTATTATTAAAATATACTTCAGATGCAGTTAGGGAAGTCAGTTAGTTAGTTTGACCTCATATACAGAAAAGATTAAATATCCAGCATTTTAGAAAGGGAGCTACAATACAGACACTCAAGCCTGGGTACAGAAGACAGGTCAAACAAAGACTGTTTCAGTTTACATTATTTAGGACAATCAGAATATACATGCAGAGTTCTCCAGTTTCATTCTCGGCTGGGGTGCCTTCTGTGCGGAGTCTGCATGTCCTCCCTGTGGTTGCGTGGGGTTCCTCCGGGTACTCTGGTTTCCTCCCACATCCCAAAGACATGCAGTAGGTGGATTGGATACTCTAAACTGGCCCTAGGTGTGCATGTGTGTGCCTTCTGTGGAAGGTTGGGCGCCGGGCTGGCAACTCAACACTATAAAATTACACTGCTAATCATAAGCGGACAGATGATCCGCTGTGGCGAGCCCTGACCGGGAAAAAGCCAAAAGAAGAAGAAGAATATACATGCAGAAACTTTGGATATATTTATCAGCACTGTTATTATTAACCAGCATCCCAACATGTCTTCAGACTGTTATTGTTTATCAGCACTGTTAATGAAGGCAGTATTTGGATATTGTCAACATCTAATAAAGCCTTATTAAATGAACTACAGTGTTTGGAGAATTAATTCTGGAAAGTTCACAAGACTTGGCCCATAAAAAAGAGGCTACCATGTATTCAGCAAGAGTTTGGGTAATTAACAGATAAAGAGTTTCATTCCAGTCTCATTTCAGTTGTTTTCAGTTAATTCCAGTACAGTCCAGTCTCAATCAATTTTTTCACCCCTTCAAAACTAAAACTTATGCTTTCTCTAGTAGTAAAAAATCCATGGATTCTATTTCTTTTGCCATTTACTCATGTAATAATACCCTTATTGAACCATTTGATGGTACAAAGCTATTCGGAGTCACCATAAAAAAGGACCTCAAATTTATTAAACACTTATCTCTCATTATCAAGAAAGTACACTTTAAACTAGGCTCTCTGTGTAGAGTAAAGTCCTTCCTAACTGATTCCACCAGACACACTATCTGTAGAACTCACCCTCTATCTACCTTCTTATATGCCTCACTCATTTTCACTAAGTTAAGAAAATGTGACTTAAACAAACTAGAATCCTGCTATTACAAAGTAGCCAGATTTGCTTCCAACCAACTTGCAAGAACTCATCACTGTGAGGTACTACACCAGCTAAACTGGCTGGAACTCCCCAACCTTCTAATCTATAACCAACTAGTTCTAACTCATTCCACCGTTTATTACCCTGACAACTGCCCATCTATGAAAAACCTGGTTCAGCCCTACTCCAGCAGTAGAACATCAAAGTCTTCTAAAAAATTGCTGTTGAAGGTCACCAAGTCCAACAATAGCTACAGGGATTCCCTTGCCAAAACTTGGAATTATATATCTCCAAATATACTCAACACTAATAATACCTCAAAATTCAAACTACTAAGGGAACACCTAAATAACATTTGGCTTTTCTCCTGCACCAAACCTGATCAGCAACTCCAAACATACCCTGTACTTAGTTCTCTCCTCCTTAACTAAGCATACCATATACTTAGCTCTCTCCTCCTTAACTAAACATACCCTGTACTTAGCTCTCTCCTCCTTAACTAAACATACCCTGTACTTAGTTCTCTCCCCTTTAACTAAACATACCCTGTACTTAGTTCTCTCCTCCTTAACTAAACATACCATATACTTAGCTCTCTCCTCCTTAACTAAACATACCCTGTACTTAGCTCTCTCCTCCTTAACTAAACATACCCTGTACTTAGTTCTCTCCCCTTTAACTAAACATACCCTGTACTTAGTTCTCTCCTCTTTAACTAAGCATACCCTGTACTTAGTTCTTTCCTCTTTAACTAAACATACCCTGTACTTAGCTCTCTCCTCCTTAACTAAACATACCCTGTACTTAGTTCTCTCCTCTTTAACTAAACATAACATACCCTGTACTTAGCTCTCTCCTCCTTAACTAAACATACCCTGTACTTAGTTCTCTCTTCCTTAACTAAACATACCCTGTACTTAGTTCTCTCCTCTTTAACTAAACATACCCTGTACTTAGCTCTCTCCTCCTTAACTAAACATACCCTGTACTTAGTTCTCTCCTCTTTAACTAAACATACCCTGTACTTAGCTCTCTCCTCCTTAGCTAAACATACCCTGTATTTAGCTCTCTCCTCCTTAACTAAACATACCCTGTGCTTAGTTCTCTCCTCTTTAACTAAACATACCCTGTACTTAGCTCTCTCCTCCTTAACTAAACATACCCTGTACTTAGTTCTCTCCACCTTAACTAAACATAACATACCCTGTACTTAGCTCTCTCCTCCTTAACTAAACATACCCTGTACTTAGTTATCTCCTCCTTAACTAAACATACCCTGTACTTAGCTCTCTACTTCTTAACTAAACATACCCTGTACTTAGCTCTCTCCTCCTTAACTAAACATACCCTGTACTTAGCTCTCTCCTCCTTAACTAAACATACCCTGTACTTAGTTCTCTCCACCTTAACTAAACATAACATACCCTGTACTTAGCTCTCTCCTCCTTAACTAAACATACCCTGTACTTAGCTCTTCCCTCCTTAACTAAACATACCTTGTACTTAGTTCTCTCCTCTTTACCTAAACATACCCTGTACTTAGCTCTGTCCTTCTTAACTAAACATACCTTGTACTTAGTTCTCTCCTCTTTAACTAAACATACCCTGTACTTAGCTCTCTCCTCCTTAACTAAACATACCCTGTACTTAGCTCTCTCCTCCTTAACTAAACATACCCTGTACTTAGTTCTCTCCTCCTTAACTAAACATACCCTGTACTTAGCGCGCTTCTTCTTAACTAAACATACCCTGTACTTAGTTCTCTCCTCCTTAACTAAACATAGCCTGTAGTTAGCTCTCTCCTCCTTAACTAAACATACCTTGTACTTAGTTCTTGCCTCTTTAACTAAACATACCCTGTACTTAGCTCTCTACTCCTTAACTAAACATACCCTGTACTTGCAATGCATGATGGCATTTTGTCTGCTACACAAAGGGGAGGGTTACAGGGAATAATTTCTGATATTTTAAAAACAGACTCAGATATTTGCCAGATAATAGCTCTGTACTCTAGGCTTGATGATCTCAACTATTCAAATGATTCCCTTGGCCTCATTTTACATAACACAGATTTAAAGGTTTGCCAGGTCAGTCTGGATTCAACAAAAACACCCTCTATCATTTCAAATGCAAGTGCTAGAGTTTGCAAAAGGGAGTTAAATTGAAATTGTTGTGTAAATCAGTTGTCTCTCAACCCATATCTTTCAGTTTCATTGCCCACTCCAATTCACTCTCTGAGAACAGATGCCTCAGATTTTGCTCGGGCCCAAGGGAGTGAAAGTGCAGTGTCTATAAAAAACAAGAGAAGTTAAAATGCATAAATGTCAAGGAAATGATGGACAGATGCTGTCAAATCTGTGAACCATATTTGGACTCCGGGCCCTCTGTCTGTAAGCCCAGATAACACCCCAGTGATGTGGTACATAAAAAACAAGAGGAAACCAGATCCTACACCATTTGCAAATTAGCTGTGGTAGCCTGAGATCTAGCAATTCAGTTCAGTTTATCCTTTCAGGCTACATATATTCCATTAGAGCAAAACATTGTGACAGACAAACTGAGCAGGACCATGACAGTCCTCTCAAATGAAAATTACACCCAGGGCTCTTCTAGGAAATGATCTATCTGCTGGAAGCTCCTTAAGTAGATCTATTTGCCTCCAAGCTCCTTGCAGGTTAGTCTGGAAGACAGATACCTTTTCATTCCCATAGATGGGAATGTTCTTGTATGCCTTTCCACACTTTCCTCTAATAACCAGAGATCTTTTCTGGACTCAGGACTGTCCAAAAATAATCATGATGATCTTGACCTCCTTTTGGTGGGGGCAATAGTGATTCTATCTTCTTTTGAAAATGTCCCAGGGCAATTACCACACACTTCCTCATAGAATGGACTTACTCACACAGGACTGGGGGACTTTGATCTACCCCACTGTTCAACATCTTACACAGACTGTAATGCATTTTAGTCACATTTTTTCTGAGGATATGCAGCAGGTATTATAGGAAGCAAAAATAAAAAAACTGCTACTGGAAAATCATATATAGGAAAGTGGAAAAGATTTTTCAGTTGGTGCTAATCAAAGAACCACAATCCTTTATAGGCTTAGACTTCTGTGATTTTCCAGTATTCATATGAGTTATTATCCTCTGGCTTTTCCTGTACTTCTCCCAAGATTACTCTCAGAACCATTTCTGATTTTCCTCCCCATGGACCTCTCATTTCTACACTACCTCCTGTGAAACAATTTTTGAAAGGGGTGTTACATATCTGCCCATCTAGTACACAGGTGACACTTGCTTGGATCTTAATTTTTGTTTAAAAATGCATACACTGTTTCCTTTTGAACCTACTCTTGAGGCTGATTTGACATCCACATCTTGGAAAACAGTGTTACATATTCCTCTGACTTATGCAAGAACTGTATCTGTGTTGCAAGCTCTTATAGTGAGTCATCCCTATCTCTTATTTTGCAAAGACAGGAACATTTTGACAACAAATCATTCCTTTGAGAGTGAGGTAATTTTAGAGTTTACATGAAGCCAGAGTATTCATCTCTGTTTTCTTTTCAGACCTTAAAACTAAAAGAGAAAGTCTTCATACCATGGATGTCCATAGGCATCTCGGGTACTATATACTGCCAGAACCAAATCTTTCAGGACTTCTGATCAGCTGTTTGTTACTGACGAATGTAAGAAAAAAGGACATGCAGTGTCTAAACAGACAAATTCTATATGGTTGTCCCAGACATTACATTTTGTTAGTCAAAACATAATAAGTAACTTCCAAGCAAAGTAGGGACAACTGTACTAGATTCCTGGCTAATTGGGAAGGGGTAGACTAAAGGCAGATTCCTTTTTTAGGTCTAGAGCAAGCTATTCTATGACTATTCTTCCTTTACACTTACTCATTTGACAGCTCTGCTAGAAAAAGGGTGGTCTTATGACTTAGGGGAAGCCAATAAATAAGGTGCAGTACAGTGAAAGGGAGCAAATGATCGTCAAGAGTTCTCAGATGCTGGCCTCTCCAGTTGGCTGTCAGTCCTGCCATGCATAGCAATTGGAATGAATGGAGCAAAGACCTATGGTAGTAAGGCTGAAGATCAGCAGGCAAAGTTGTAAAACAAAACTCTAAAGAAAACGTGTTTCTATTTAATATTAACAATGTTTATTTCTAGTGATTTATTTTGAAAGGTAACTTTTTCGAGGGGGATTGTTTGTGTATTTTTTGGTATTAAAACGAATGGGAAATAGTACACATTTTGTTCCAGTTTTTTGCTTTATTTTACTTTTTGTTCTATGATTAAGTGTAGATTTGAATTTGGTAGGCTGGTTTGTGATGGGCTTGTTTTTACCAGGCTGAGGAGTGGTGATTTGTCACTGTGACGTAGCAGAAATTCCCTGAGGCTCCAAGAGCAGAATAAGTTGCTTTTTTCATTTATTTCATTGAATTGCACTTCCTAACGCTTATAGTTATGGTATACAGCTAATCCACTACATTTTGCACTGTTATAAAGCTTTTTTTACTGTTTCACTGCATTCTTGTACTGTTTATACCGATTTAACTGTATTTTCATTGGTAAGTAGTGTTTCATTACTGTAACTGCATTTTTACTGAATTACTTAACTGTAAACTGTTTTCATACAAAGAGTTGCATTTTCTGTTTGTGAGTGCTCTATCTGTGCTTTTCTGTATATTTTATGGGGGTTTTCTGTGTTCTAGTCAAGTAGCATAGTCTGGATACAGATTTGCTGCATCCAGGGCTGGTTGTTTTGCTTGATGAGTTTCCTGCCAGCCATCTTGTGCTGGTAAAGGCCTGTCTTCTCTCTTAGTGAGAGTGACAGGGCTGCCTGATCTTTTCTAGCATGACTTATTGGTTGAAAGTGCAGGGGATAGCAGGACTGGGTAGTAATCTGAGCTTCTAGATTCTTCCATCTGCGTTTGTACGGGGATGTGCTTGTTTGCGTGTTGTGCACTGCCACTGTGCTGATTTAACCCATTGCAAGGTATTCCAGCTTCAAATTTCCCCTTACTAGCACTCTCTTGATCCTGAGATAGTGAAGCTTCTTTATAGCCTCTCTAGAAACACAAGCTACTAGTACCCATCTCAGATCTTTCCACCTTCGCCCCCTTAGCTCATCCCCCTCACTGATTCTGACAAATATGGACGAACAGTTTCCTACAGTTTCTCCTGGCAATCTGGTTGATATGGGCATCCTGAGACAGTGTAGCAACTCTCTCATATACATGGACAGCCCTCTCTTACTAACATCTAGGAATACAATTTGTGAGAGATACAATTACATTAAAAATCTGGAGTCTGTGCTCACTTCCTCACAAGCTAATATACGTGACAGTGAGAAGGGTGTCTGCACAAACACCGCACCTCAGAGATCACCCACACCAACACAACACACACCCACATATGTGGAGGTTCTTAACAAAAACATACCTAAACAAAAGAGACCACCAAGACAAAAACAAATGCAAACTCCACAGCCTATCACACCACGCACTGCACATAATCCATACACCTGTGTCTCACAGCCATCAAGGCTTAACCATAAAACCAATATATTAATCAAAGGAGACTCCATTGTGAGTTACACAGATGTGCCACTCACCAGGCTGGATAAGGAGCAAGTCACGGTACGTTGTTTGTCAGTTGCCAGAATCTACCACATCACCCATGCACTCCAGTCCCTCAACAAGTACTGCTATGACTTTGTCATAGTACATGTTGGTGTGAATAACTTGAGATGCACCTCTCTGGACTATATGAAGAGAGACATGACTGAGCTCACTGAATATGTGTTTCAAGTAGGTATGTCACTAGCCTTAAGCCGCATTCTACCGACACCCAGAATGATGCCTCAGTGCAAACAAAAAATGATTGACTTTAACGATTGACTTAGTTTCTTGTGCCATTCTAAGGGGATCTAGTACCTGTTCGCCTGGGAAGACATGACTGACAGACCATGATGCTTTGGGAGAGATGGCCTGCATCTGTCTCCCTTGGGTTTCAGGCTCCTGGTAAAGGCTCTTGCCTTCACCATAGTGCCTTTTTTAGGCAATTTCTTGATGTCAAAGCTACACCAAAGTACCATAGAACCACTTATATAAATGCATGGATTCAGCAATACCATGACAGGACAAAATCCTCCTCTTCAAGGATGAATAAACCTGTCTGGCGGACATCGTCTATGAATAAACTATGCAACAAAAGGAAAAAGCTGCTGTCCAAGACCAAGAAGGAACAGGTGCCAAATTTGAAGCAATCACTCCTTGGCCTAAACTGGCATATAAGGGCATTAGTGAAGTCATCCAAAACTAACTTTGATTCCAGATTGGCCACATCTACTAAAGATAATCATAAGGCCTTCTTCACATATGTCTGCAATCTAAGAAGAAACACCCGGATCTGCTCAGAAGTGATGGTCAAGGACACCACATACACAAATGCTATGGATGTAGCCAACCTGCTGGCAGACAGGTTCAGTGAAAACTTCACCCCCTCTGTCCCCCCATCAGTAATTCAGGATATCCCCAGCACCTGCTGCCCAGTCCTTATCTCTAGGGAACAAGTCATTACTGCCCTCTCAAAAGCTAAAAACATGGCTTCCATGGGACCCCATAACATTCCAGGCTGTATCCTGCATCAACTCAGACAGGAACTCGCAGCACCATTAGGCACCCTATTTAAACTAAACCTGAGTACCGGTTTTGACCCAGCCGAGTGGAGGATGGCTACTGTCACCTCTCAGCACAAAGGTGGAGCATCCACCGATCTAGGCAATTATAGACCCATCAGCCTAACTAGCCTGATTTGCAAGGCCGTGGAATTCATTATCATGGACCACATTAACAAGGTTATCAGCAACCTCCAAATACTTGATCCCACACAATTTGATTTTGTGAAGGGGAGATCATGCCTGTTAAATCTGGTAGACTTCTTTGAGTCAGTCACCAAAGCCATGGACGAGGAAAGATGGTGCATGTCACCTACCTTGACTTTGCCAAGGCCTTCGACACTATTCCTCTCTTGGGCATAATAGATAAATATCCCAGCTTGGCATAAATCCGTATGTGACCAGATGGGTAGTTAACTGACTCACTAACAGAACTCACTCAGTCAAAATTGGGAAGCTACCTCAAGTAGAAGACCTGTAACGAGCGGTGTACCCCTGGGATTAGTCTTGGGGCCCTTACTGTTTGGGATATACTTCTCCGAGGTGCAAGCCAAAACCAGAGGTCTATAGCTGACCAGATTTGCAGATGACTGCAAGTTGAGCATTGTCATCTGCTCCCCTAGTGATGTAGATATACTATAAAAGGGTCTCACTCAGACAAATTACTGGTGCCAGAAACACAGCCACAAACTAAATGCCAAAAAATGCATCATCATCCCTTTTGGGGAATGTGAAATCTCCACAAATTATCACATTAATAACAATGTGCTGAGCAGGCAAGCAGCTGTGAGGCACCTGGCCACTCAAGTTGACAGCAATCTAACTTTTGACCACCATGTTGCCTCCATTGTATCAACAGCTTTCTACATGGCTCACCTCATTAGTAAGGGTATTTCTTCCAGGAACAAGGAAGTCATTTCTTCCCTGTATTCATCCCTTGTCAAGCCCATCCTCAACTATAATGCCCCTTTCAGCATGTACCTCACGAAGCACATGCAGCAGCTGGAGAGACCACCGAGATTCCTGATCAGGAAACTCCAGGGCTTCAAAAAATCTATCCTACACAGATAGGCTAAAAGCCCTGTCCCTCTACTCCATCTCATACAGACTCCTCAGAGGTGATCTATGTCTGGCATAGAGAGCAATCACTGACCCCAACTTGATGAAATTGCTGCATATCCACAAGCCAAACTCCATTCACGTGACCTGCACACAAAACCTCAACTTGGTCTTCAACATCAATAGGATTTGCTGGCAGGACAGATTTGTCTCCCAGAGACTCCCCATCTGTAGAATAGACTCCCTCTCCACGTCAAGCAGAGTACCTCATTATCCCTCTCCATGTCAAGCAGAGTACCTCATTATCCCTCTCCATGTCAAGCAGAGTACCTCATTATCCCTCTCCATGTCAAGCAGAGTACCTCATTATCCCTCTCCATGTCAAGCAGAGTACCTCATTATCCCTCTCCACATCAAGCAGAGTACCTCATTATCCCTCTCCACATCAAGCAGAGTACCTCATTATCCCTCTCCATGTCAAGCAGAGTACCTCATTATCCCTCTCCATGTCAAGCAGAGTACCTCATTATCCCTCTCCATGTCAAGCAGAGCACTTCATTATCCCTCTTTAAGAGTAACCTGGATAACTGGATTGGAAATAGAAAATGCACCCCTTGGATTCCACCTGTGTCCCTGCTGGATAGGGGCATTGAGTGCTGACTTGTGGGAACATGGGCTAATTTATTGGCTAGGCTTATAAGAGTCTCAGGGCCAGTAGCCTAGTAACGTGCTATGATTCTATGATTCTATGTTTTGGTATTAGGAATGTTTTCTATGTGCAATATGTGATCACTTACTTCAGTTTTTGGGATGTTAAGAAAGTAGTACAAATATAGAGAGTTTAGATAACATAGTTAGAAGTAATGATGTAACAAGAATGGGAATAAACTTGTGATAATATATGAAAGTTGGTAATAAAATATATCCACACAGTGGAATAGAGAGAACAAAGCAGAAGGAGCAGATGTGATACCCACACATAATAATACATCTGTCCATATCTCTGGAAAATCCCTTGACTGTGCTATTCTTCACATCACTGACCATAGGAAAAATCTCATGTGAGTGGAGGAGGGTTATAGTGGTACTAATAGGTTGATAAGTTCATGGATCTATACTAGGCTAAAAACCAATGGGGCGTTTATAAGCCTAGCCAAGCATCCCAAATGTATCCCACAAGTTTATATGCCTTAAGGGTTATTTTGATGGGTATATGTAAGATAAGGTAAGATTTACAGGCTACCTCTGTCCATTAGAGACATAGGTGCTAGATCTGGGGTGTATTTCTGATTTCCTATCCCTGGTCTAGGTTTCTCTTGAATATGGCTAGGGAAGAGCTCTGTCTTACATGGATGGGAATCCTGTTCCAGTGAAGGGGAATTATCTGATATGGATACCTGTCCCTCCAACATGCCCTGTTTATGTTGCTTGCAAACTTTAAATCCCTGTATCAAGTAATTCTGATGCTATTCATTTTGGAGACATGCAAATGGTCTATCAGAGTGGGATCCAAGGATGCCTTTTATGCTAGGCATAGATCATGTCTCAATAGTCTGTAGAAAACAAAGTACAGAGATAGAGCTTTGAGATGATCTGCATAGAACATTATGTTTACATTTTGTAGTCTTTTCGTGAGGAACGTCTCTGGGTGCTCCAGTAGTTGCATGTGTCTGGTCAGGTACTTACTGAAAGGGATGTTGTGCTCAATGATGGGCCTGATCAGAGCTGCATACAGTGAAACAATGACTTCCTGGGTCCTAGGTGCCAAGACCTTTCTTATAAGTTAAGCAACTTCAAAATATTTCCTTACTACCGTAGACATATGTTGGTAAAAAGCCAGGTTACTATCTACATATGTACCCAAATCCCTGAGTATTGGTTCTTCTCTTATGGTGTATTATCAATGAGGTAATTTACTAGGTTGGCAGACTTCCCAAAGGGCACTGCTATGAATTTCTTGGCAATAAGTTTAAACTATGGCTTTGACACCAGTCATCTCCCTGTAGTAGCCTTTGTGTTTTATGTTAGTGTCTTAGGGGAATCATATGACTGCTTCTAGTTTGCAATCATCTGCACACTTGGTCAGCTACAGGCACTTGACACTGGTCTTGACCTTTGAGAAGCAAATGCTAAATAGGAGCAGATGTAACACAGAGCCCTGAGGGACTCTGCTAGGGACCAGCCTCTTTGTGAAGATGGTCTTCCCTATCCTTGTTTCCTGGGTCCTGTCTCAGAGCCTACTGGTTATCCAGAGTGTAACACAGTGGCTTATGCCTATATCTGTGAGTTTGTTTACAATAGCTAAGCAGGGTATTGTGTCCAATGCCTTAGCCAGGTCATGGTAGGCAATATGCACTGTTCTGCTATCATCCATTGCATTGGCAATCCACTCAAAGAAGTCCACTAAGTTGATATGTCCTTGACAAAACCAAACTGTGTTGAATCCAGTCTTTGAAGGTTTTATGTGTCTTTATTAATCATTTCCATGATAATTCTTTCCTATGATCGGCACAGTGGTGCATGGTGCAGTGATTTGCATTGTCGCCTCACAGCAAGAAGTTCTCTGGTTCGATTCTCGGCTCGGGTGCCTTCTGTGCAGAGTCTGCATATTCTCCCTGCATTCATGTGGGTTTCCTCTACATGCTCCAGTTTCCTTCCACATTACAATGACATGCATTTGTACATGGACATTCACTGAAAATTTTCTCATTCCATGTCAGACATTCTTGGTAAACAAATGCTAAATAAATAAATAAAAAAGGCTTCTCATATGAAACCAGTCAGATGTACGGGTCTGTATATCACATGTCCATTGATGGCCTGCCCTTCTGAAATGGGATGACTGTTGCAGTTCTCTGTATGCATGACATAAACCTTGTTTGTAGGCTGTGGTTAAAGTGTGACTCCTGTGGTCCTGACAGGTCATGTTTCAAGCTATTTAGGATGCATTCTTGGATATTATGAGGGTCCATCAATGCAGTATTTTTGGCTTTAGAGAGAGAGCATCTAGAACCTGCTTCACAGTGGTACTTGGGGATGTTTGATAGCATTTCCTGGAGGGCAGCTGGGGAAGAGTGGGGGTAAAATTGGAGCTGCATTTGTTGGCCAGCAGTTTTGCTGTATCTTCTCACTCTGTATGCGTGGCTGCATTTGCAATCAGTTCTGCACACTGCTGTGTGCTGCCATTGAGGTTTCAGACATAGCTAAAGAAAGTCTTGTGTTTGCCCTTTACTTAGTATGATATATCTACCTAAAATTTGATTTAGTATACTTAATTTGTCCTCTTTATTGCTTATTTAGATTGTTGAGATTGCTTTTATCATGCTGAGGGTAGCACTTCCTAATCTTGGGTATACCTTTTTTCTTTTGTTGCACAACAGGTTTATATATGGATTCCACCAGGTTGCCATTTTTTTTTTGAGTTAGTTATGGGTTTATTTCCAGTATTCAAAGCTGTCTCTATACATTTATTGACATGACTGTACAGGGTTTCTATGAGCAATTCTACACAGGTAGCTGTGTTCTCAGGGTTTGGGTGGAGGCTTGAAATTTTGATAGGTTATCACTCAGTAGTAGGAAGCTTCTATTAGAATAGTTCCTAAATGTTAAGTCAAGAACCTCACACAAAGGCAGAATTCTACCAAAAGCATAATCCACAGTCCGATTCCAATAAAGGCTGTCCCTCCTATAAAATCACCTGTTCTGAGGATAATCAATAGCAGAAAAACATGTGCAACAACCACATGATGAAGTCTCCTGAGCAGAGATAAAAGCGCTTAATCCCAGGAATTCTTGTTTTTGATTGTTTTTATTTCAATAAATTGCTTTTAATAGTTCTTAAATGTTAAAGGGCTAGCTTGGGACACAGAATTGATTTTATTATGAAGGAATCAGCTTTGTGGTCTGACCTCACCAGGAAGGACACAGCACTAAGGGGTATACAGCATTGTCCCTTGTTTGTGAGTATCAGGTCAAGTATATATATATATACCCCTCGTGGGAGTATGAACTATTTTGTCCAAGGTATTTGTGTTTACAAAATTTAGCGTTATTTGGGCCGGTAGTTTTGGGGTCATGTGAGTATCCCAATTTATAGTGTTGTAGTTGAAGTCACCCATGAATATGGTATTGAATGTTGAGAGACTCTGGTAAGTCTAAGAACAAGCTATGGGCTTCTTGGATCATAGGGGGTGACATGTAACTTGTAAGGATATGGCATGGGACTTTGCCTATGGACATCTGGACATGAGGAAGCTCAGCTATGTCATCCTATCTGACTAGTCTTGCGGTGAGTTTGCTGTTGATGTAGATTGAGACATTTCCACCTTTGTTCTCTGCCTATGCAATAGCTGGCATTAAAGTGTGAGAAGCATTGTAGCCCTACACTACTGCGGTATTCTCTGTGGCTTTAAACCCTGTCTCAGTAACTGCACAGATGTTCATATTCTTCAAGCTGAGGACAGCTTGGAGGTAGCGAAGTTTCTTGTTTAGACTCCTGGCAGTGAGCAGTAACACCTTTGTTGGTTTTGCTATGTTGAAAGGTTTGTCAGTTTGGTATTGCTTAATAAAAGTATAATGGGCAAGGGCAAAGTTTTAGTCAATATTTGAAAGTCTAGAGGAGACAAGTACAGACCATCCTTGGCAAAGTAACATAGTCTGTTGATCATATCTTTACACACTGACAATTATTGCAAAAATTGGAAAGACA
Source organism: Protopterus annectens (assembly GCF_019279795.1). Taxonomy (NCBI): domain Eukaryota; kingdom Metazoa; phylum Chordata; order Ceratodontiformes; family Protopteridae; genus Protopterus; species Protopterus annectens. The sequence goes on from NC_056750.1 coordinate 691,825,633, forward strand.
TCAAACAGTAAGCCAATTATTGAAGTGAATCAACTTTTTTTATATTGTGGCATCATCTTGGTGAAAGTGGAGTACTGCTCATTGCTATGCACATAGCAGCCTGAGGCATTATCTAAGAGCTCCGTAATGTCTCTCTTTATATAGTGCAGGGAAATCTGTCTCGAGTCATTTACACCCACATTGACTATGACTGAGTGTGTGCGTGACATGTTGGATCCTGATCTCTGCTACACAACTGACCATGCTTTTCTGTTTATTCAGCCTGGTGAAAAGGACATCTGCATGTCTGTAATTTTTTTAAAGAGGGCATTAAGAGTCTCTCTGCTCCAGTGTCATAGGTGGATAAAGCTCTGACTATGATCCAGGTTACCCGGGTTCGATTACCAGCTTAAGCGATGAATGGAGTGGCAGGGAAGGATGGGCATTACTATCCCAGGCTGTGTGGGCAAAACTATGGGCATCCACTGTGTCTATCCCTTGTTGAGGCTAGGGAAGGCACACTAGTAGTTGTGCCCAAAGAAGAGTACAGGGTGGAGACATGTATGAGCTGCCTTAGAGGCAGAGCTAATCACTGCATGCCTCCACTGCACATCCATCTCCAAGGCATACCACTAGGTTTGCAAATGGAGTAGGGGACTGTTAGAACCCTACCCTCTTATAGATGAAAAGATGTGTCGAGCCCCCGGATCCCTAGTTCGTTGACCATCCCCAGCAGCAATGGATTAAAACTTCTGGGGAGGGGGTCAGGGGGTCAGCAACTCGTAGACCCAGCATAGAGAGGTACTGGAGTGCCAGGCTGGTAGTATGAAAGAACAGTAGTGGGAAGAGAGAGAGAGAGAGAGAGAGGCATTAAGACTATTATAGAATATGACATACAAGTTAGCTTGGTTCAGCAATAGAGTAATAATATAAAATACTAAAGGAGTGGCTGATGGTGTATGTGGAGGAAAGCAAACTCCAGGAAATTTTACAGTATGGATTAATAACCAAATTATCCAGCTTGTCAACAGTGATCTTGTTCTATGATATGATTACCAAAGAATGTGATAAAAACACAATGGCTGATGTGGGCTTCCTCAGCTTCAGTAAAGCTTTTGATTCAGTGCCACACAAAGGTTAGCAAGAAATGCAGTGTGCAAAAAAACACTAAAGTAGAAGAAAAGTGGCTGAACTGCAGGACATAGAAATAAGTGTTTACTTTCACTCTACTCAATGATAGGAGGGCAACCAGTGCTTTCTCAGGATGGGTTGGTGTTTTGACTAGTACCCTGTAAGGTGTTTGTCTCTGACACAACAATGACTATCAAAAACTGGGTCATTAGCTTTGTGGTTTATGTTAAAATGGATTAGTTGTTAAGCATGGAGTAGGAAAAGCCTGGTAAGGGACGTGGAACAACTAATGGGTTGGATATAAAAGTAGCAGCTGAAATTTGATGTACATAAAAGAAAAAAAATGTTGTGCTTTGGGCACAACTACTGGAGAAGGCCAGAAGCTGTGTGCTTGGAATGACACCAGACAATAAGGCAATTACTGAAGTGAATCAGCTTTTGCTCATATTCTGACACCGTATCAGGATGTTGAGATACTGATAAAAAAAAGGCTCCAGGAGTGTTAGTGATATGGAGGCATTGAACATATTACCTACGGAGGCAAATTAAATACTGAGATACAGCATCAGGTAAACCAGCTCTGAAAAGAGAGGGGTAAACACATTACCCTAATGGACCCTAGGAATGCCACAACTGAGACAGTGCATGCAGCTATGGAGAACATACAGAGGTAAGGAGGGCTCCATATGAAATTCTGATGTCCATAGATGATGTTCTTAAATAGTAAGACTGCAAAAAAGAGATTATATTTTAAGTCTGGGAACATGGTACCTCCTAGTATATCTCCTTACTCCAAGGTACAACAATGTTGGAGTTAATAACTATGAGTAGAAGGGGTGTGCAGTACAGTATACCCACATAAAGGGCTTTATGGGCATTACAGCCACAAAAAACAGTACACTGAGTTTTGATATTCACTATATTCTTTCCAATTCACTACTTACTTTTTACAATTGTGGGACTTACAAGATTATTTAACAGTAACAATAGAAGGCTTTCAGAGGAAGCCAAGGAAGGCTGTAAGGGATAGGAGGGAAGTAGTTAACTGACTATGAAGAAAACATTAGGGTAGCTCAATCAGTACTCAGTAGAAGGAAGATGAACTGAGGCTATAAAATGAGTGAACAGGTTCCTAAAATGATATAGTGAGGGAATCAAGCTAAAGACGTAGCACAGGAGAGGCAGGAGAGAGTCTCAAAATGAAAAGGAAGGACATTAGTTTCAGACTTGACAAAGGGAAGCACTATCTTATGGAAAGGGTAGTAAACATGGAATGGTGGGTGCAAAAGAGAAAAAAAAACAGAATGTGTCATTTTTGCAGTGCACAATAGCGGCATCAAATAGAAGCAGCTGGAAGGTGTCCACTTGCATAAAGGATAAACTAGACAACTTGCCTACTACTGCTGCCAAAACTATAGTACAGAGATGATGTGAATTAATTAGATGATATACTGTTTTCCCAGCAAATATGCTCTTCCAGGAACCCCCTTGAACGTATGAGATAGACATGTATTTCAGACACTGATCAATGATCTAAATTGTTCCAATTAAAAAAATAGAAAACATGAAAAGGGACTTCAGAAAAGGACCACATGGCCTCTGTGTTAACTCACTAGGACAATAAGCAGCCTACATGGTGTAATTTTATATTTTAATTACTATTGTTATTATACTTCATTGTCTTTTTTTTAATCGCACACCCACTTCTTTCATCTTTTCTGTCATAACTGTCTTGTAAGTGCATCATTTACTCTTTGTTTTGGTGTGAAAAACATTGTTGCTGTGCACCTTAGTAATATCTCATATTATTCATTGATTTCTTCTGTCCTAAGTGAGCATATTAAAATATTTCTACCTGTCTTTATTGCATGGCATCCCTGTAATTTCCTTCTTCTAATTTGTCACTATTACTGGATCTGTTTCTGGAAACAGACTTCTAAACCTGAAATCACAGCTACATTTACAGAATATGCTGATGAGTAAAACATTCAATCATTTGAACTCTACATTTTTGTAATAATTAATGCCTTGAAACCCGTTGACCATAATGATTATAATTAGGAAATTAAAAATCACAGTTCCTGTTACTGGATTTTATTTCTCAGTCTCACATCTCTTGTCACTCAGTTAGCTTGGACAAAGCTGCAGTTGCTTTCCTTTAGTAATATTTTGCTGAGGAAAGCACACAATTAGATCTCAATAAGCACTCTATGGCAGAATTGTTAATATTCCCATTTTAATGTACTGCGGTCCTACACTCTAACAGTATGCCTGTAAATGCTGTGATATTACATGTAATGATGTTAAACAAAATTCCCACACCATTGTGCCAGTAATCTCTGTAAATCTTCTAATACTGTTAATCACAGTCGTTGTAATTTCCAGTAAGAAAAGCACTCCAAGGCTTAGATCAATAGAGGATGTCTGCAGTCTTCTCTCTAGGGGCTTGATAGTACACATTTTAATGAAAAAAAACCTTAAGTGTACTTTGGACAGCATTAAGTTAACCAGGGCTGAAGTTGTAAGTGTATTGTTTGCTCTTTGTTCTGTGAATTCTTCTGTTGAAACAAAGGAAATGTGAAGAAATTTAAGTGGAAGTATTTAAGGAAATTGCAGAGAAGGTGAACAGAAAAAAGAAGAAAAGTTGTCCATTTAATTCTGACACATAGCAAAATGAGAAAGGAGATATATCAATTACTGTTTGCTAATACAAGGAAAGAAAATGAATTGACAAAAGCAGATTTAAAGGGTATATATCTCTTATGTAGTAAATAGGCACAAGAAATAATTTTAGGCTAAGAAGAAATGAGAAACTGTGGGACTTAACAAAGATGGCAGTGATGTCTGTAAGTGCAGAATGGACTTACAACAGAGTGGCAAGCCAGAAGATCAGGTCAGCAGTTAGAAAAACTTGTTTATGTATTTGTTTATTTATTTAATTGAAGTAGAACACTGATTTTTCTGCACCACTATCAGGTTCAGCCCAGAATTGCAAGCCATAGAGTAACCACCCAGTCAAAATAATATAATCAACTGTGTAGCAATATATACATGAAAAAACGTTATGAATGTTTATGTCAATATATACATGGATTAGCAATCATACACCCTAAAAATCTAAATACATTACATGTTGGAGAAGAAGAAGAAAAAAAAAATCGACTTCAAAAACTAACAGGAGTAAAGGTGGTGGAGAAAGTTGCTGGCTGGCATATTTTTAAAAGGAACCTGCTAAGTAAGTACCTATTGCAATGGGAGTTCAAATATCTGACTGGCTGTTCTCTTCTCTCTCAAACTGAGTGCAGGATTTAATTAACAGAACTTCTGTCAATTAAATCCTGCACTCAGTTACACACACACACACACACACACACACACACACACACACACACACACACACACACACACACACACACGCACACACGCACACACGCACACATACACACACATACACACACACACACACACATTCTCATTTTTTCACTTCCAGCATGCTATTCCTCATTTATTTTTCCATAGTAAAGATTAGTCAGAGTTATACTTTTTATAGCCTATTTCCCAACTTAATTTGCCTCTCTTGT
>NC_056750.1:691832823-691837823 GCF_019279795.1 Protopterus annectens
TTATTAATGTATACGTTCTAGTAAAAGTTGCTTAATGTTTTACTTATTCACTGTCACACATTGGCTATGTGTTGCACATGCAATCTTTGTCAATGTCTTTATGTCAGTATTTTTATTTCTTTGTACTGCTAAGTTAATTTATTACTTATTATTATTATCTTTGCCAATGTAGCCTGAGTTGTGGCTGAAAAGTGCCCCGGGGTTATTAAAGTACAAATAAATATGAAATAGAAAAAAAAAGGGGATTAACATGACAGAAATAATTAAGGAACTAGTAAAGTACATTTTAATTCTGCATCTTTCATGATAGAGAAAGAAAACTTCCCACTGAAGGCATTGGGAAGTAGCAGACAGACTTAGTTTGAAGTTCTAATTGTTACCTTTAAATGTATAACAAATATCATTTACTGCAGTGAGAGTTTTCACACCTCAGCATGAGATTGTGGGGAAGATCTGTCAATTATTTTAAAACTACAAAAAATCCCTTTACAAAAAAAGCCTGCTGTTTATCTACTTTCTTTTGCAGGAAGTAGATAACACCTGTGTATAACATAGAACAAACTCTGACAGACACATAAATAAGGTTCAGTCAGGGAAACATAGAAGTTGTTCTGTTACAGAAGATGTGTTTGGATGACAGTGCTTCACAGTCCTGTCATTCTGTCTTAATGCCATGAGAAAACAACACCACTTCCTTATATCTAGCATTACTCATATAAAAACCACTTGAAATGCGTTCTGGGAAGAAGGAATGAAAGCAAGAAAACAAGATCACATTACCAAGGCAGGACCCATCACCCATCATTTTGAGGGGAGCACATTAAAATCATAAAATAAATACTTGGAGTGATCCTGAGGCATTGAAATAGCTCAGAAAAAAAGAAAGATACAATGAAAAAAAAATGCATTTTTAGTTCCAATGTGGAGTTTTCCTTTGAGAAGCTGGCCTTGTAATTATCTATGAAGTTATGAAACCATGAATCCAAGGAGGAGGGAAAATTAAACTTTTAGAGTGCTTTCTGTAAATGTGAATAGTATTAAGAATATAGTAAGAAGAAAAGGCATTTTGTAGTAGTGTAATACATGTGATGTAGATGCAATTATTTTAGAACACACACGATTTTTAACAAATGAAGAAAAATTACAAATAGAAAAACTATGGGAAGGAAAGATAATTTGGAATTTGGGGAAAGAAAGATGTTCTGGAACAGGCATATTCTGTAGAAATACAGTAAAAATGTTGGATGTGACTTTAGCAAAATGAGAAGATTAACCATTGTAGATTTCAAATGAAAAGAACAAGTATATAGAATTATAACATAATATGCTTATACTAACTGTAAAGAAAGGGAAAGCTTATTTCATTAGGTTCATAGGTTCATCAGCCCTGGGGCCTATACAAGCCTAGCCATAACAATTCCCTGGCTATTTCTTCCCACAGTATTTACTTCCCTGGATCCCTGTCTAGCAGGGCAACTGACGTGATCCCTGGGGTGAATTTCCTATCTCCCATCCAATCATCAAGGTTCCTTTTGAAGAAGACTAAAGAGGCGCTCTGCTTGACATGTATGGGCAGTCTATTCCGGAGTCTGGGGAGTCTCTGGGTCAGAAACATATCCCTCCAGCATGTTTTGTTCATTGTGATGACAAGGTTTAGATCCCTGGAGCGTGTGTCTCTGAGTTATTGGGATTTCTTTAAGTGTAGCATGTCCAACAGTTCTGGGTTTGACATGGACTTGTATGTTAAGTAGATATTGCTTCTGAGTAGACGATATGCGACAGAGAATAGGTGGAGTTTTTTTAGATGGTCAGCATAGGGAATCTGCTTTAGGCCTGTGATTCTTTTAGTGAGGTATTTCTGTGGCCTTTCCAGTTGTTGCAGATGTCTTGAGAGGTACATACCAAACAGGGCATTTTATTCTATAATGGGTCTAATGAGGGATGAGTACAGTGGGATGATGACCTCCTTTTTTCTGGATGAAATCCCTTAGTGATAAGGTGTGCCACATAGAAGGATTTCTTGACTATTGTGGTGATGTGGTTATCGAAAATGAGACTACTGCCCACCTGTGTCCCAAAGTCTCTTATCACACTTTTGGTGTTTAATGTACTGCCACCTATGTGGTAATTCATGGGTGCATGTTTTTTTCCAAAGGGGATAACTATACATTTCTTGGCATTGAACTTGAGCCCATGGCTCTGGCACCAAGCATCTGTTTTTGTAAGGCCCTTTTGTAGAATATCCACGTCATTTGGGGATTCAATAATGGCTCCCAGTTTGCAGTCATCTGTGAAGTTTGTTAGTCAAAGTCCTTTAGTGTTCGACTGTACTTCAGAGAAGTAGATGCCAAACGAGCGGTCCTAGGACTGAACCCTGAGGTACTCCACTTGTCACTTGTCTGGAGATGGATTTGGAGTCGGCTACTTTTACAGTGTGGGTTCTGTAAGTAAGCTAGTTGGCAACCCACTGAGTGATGTAAGGGTTAATGCCCAGCTTAGTAAGTTTATCTATGTTTCCAGAGTGGGGGATTATGTCAAAGGCCGTGGTGAGTTCCAGATAGGCTGTGTGGACCACCTTACCCTTGTCCATGGCTCTGGAGACTGATTCAAAGAAGTCAATCAGGTTCAAGAGACAAGAACACCCCTTCCTGAACCCAAACTGCGTGGGGTCCAGTGTTTGAAGGTTGCCAATGTCTTTGTTTATAAGTTCCATGATAATATGTTCCAAGGCCTTGCAGATCAGGCTCATCAGACTCATGGGGCAGTAGTCCCTGGGATCCAAGGTGGATCCCCCCTTGTGGAGTGGGATAAATGTAGCTGTGTGCCACTCAGTGGGCATGAAGCCTGAGGTGAGGCTATGATTAAACATGACACTTAATTGAGGTGCCAGTTTATTTTGTAGTTCATGTAGTACCCAGCCTGGGATGTTGTCTGGTCCCATGGATGCTCTATTCTTAGCTTTGGAGAGTGCATTTTTACCTGTGTGGCAGTTATTACCAGAATTTGGCAATCTTTCAGTACTGAGATGGGCCTTTTAGGGGGTGAGAGGGGGGTGAAGTTTGCACTGAATCTATCTGCCAGGATATTGGCAATATCCTTGGGATCAGTATATTTAATGCCATTTTGTTGTAGCTCAGAGTAGATCTGAGCATTGCCATTTAAATTCTTGACATAGCTATAGAATGCCTTGTGGTTGTCTTTGGAATCTTTGACAATTTTATTTTCGTAACTAGGTTTGGAGGATTTTATGAGGGATCTCAGCTTCTTACTAAGGCTGGTAAGGGAGTTTTTTGCATCCTGAGATTTTCCTCTTTTCTGTAACAGTTTCTTCCTTTTGTTGCAAAGTTTGTTTATGGTATGGGACCACCATATTGGCTTCCTTTTTTTTGGAGGAGAGTGTCTTGGTTCTATTTGGGATGGCACGATTCATGCAAGAGTGGATGTGCTTGTACAGTGCCTTAGTGTAGGATTCAGCAGTTGAACTTTCAGTTCCTGTCTGCATGGGTGTCATGAAGTTTGTCACTTCTGACTTGAATAGCATGAAGTTGGCTTTGGAGAAGTTTTTTACGGAGGTTTCCTTACTGGAGGTGGGGGTGGGATGTTGATGTCAAGGGTGATTAGCTTATGGTCAGACCTGACCAATGAGGGGGTGACCATAGGTATGGAGCATCAATCTCCCATGTTGGCTGTCAAAATAATATAATCAACTGTGTAGCAATATATACATGAAAAAACGTTATGAATGTTTATGTCAATATATACATGGATTAGCAATCATACACCCTAAAAATCTAAATACATTACATGTTGGAGAAGAAGAAGAAAAAAAAATCGACTTCAAAAACTAACAGGAGTAAAAGTGGTGGAGAAAGTTGCTGGCTGGCATATTTTTAAAAGGAACCTGCTAAGTAAGTACCTATTGCAATGGGAGTTCAAATATCTGACTGGCTGTTCTCTTCTCTCTCAAACTGAGTGCAGGATTTAATTAACAGAACATCTGTCAATTAAATCCTGCACTCAGTTACACACACACACACACACACACACACACACACACACACACACACACACACACACACACACACACACACATTCTCATTTTTTCACTTCCAGCATGCTATTCCTCATTTATTTTTCCATAGTAAAGATTAGTCAGAGTTATACTTTTTATAGCCTATTTCCCAACTTAATTTGCCTCTCTTGTCTCAGCTGTTAGGCATTATCTCCCAAATCTTTCTCGTTGTATGTATCATGAGATAAGTAATATAAAATAACACTTGCATGAGTATAAGTACTACTGTTTATGGACTTGTTAGTCTGACCTGGTACAGTAAACATGGGTAATAAAAATCCTCTCAGTTTAACTAGCTAGTTTGAAATTATTGAATTAATTAATTAGTAAAGTGATTTTTTTTATACTTTTGCATTTGTGGTGTTGATCAAATAAAGATATATTAATGTTGAAAATCACTTTTTTTCCAGTTACTGACTTTCTTTTTAGCATAATCTTTGTCATCTAGGTAAGGTCCACTGAACACAGCTTTGCCTTTTTCTGTGGTAATCAGAGCACTTTTGTAATCTATCTATCTATCTATCTATCTATCTATCTATCTATCTATCTATCTATCTATCTATCTATCTATCTATTCTTTATTGACCAGGTATGTTCCACTGGGCCAGTAGCCTGTTTTCAGGGAAGACCTGAGGTGGAATTTACACTACAAGGGGAAATTTGACCAGGACTTTGTGGAACTTCCTCTACTCATCATTGTTGTGAGTGGGAACAATTTTAGAGGAACACTTCCTATTTCCGTTCCAGGTGTAGAGGCAGACTGGAGAAACACAGATGGAGATGGAGAGAGAGGATGATGGAGTAGTGAGAGAAATGAAGGAGAAAGCAAATAACAAGACTGGAGAATGTGTGCAGTATTCTGTGGAAATGTTTCAAAGAAACCTGTTTGATAGAAATGAGTCAGCAAATGAAGGATGTATAATTACAA